>NC_141791.1:3421241-3723744 GCF_054643075.1 Acanthaster planci | reverse complement strand
GTGTCGAAGGCATACAGTACTTTACCGTGCTTGTACCATGATTGTAAAAAGGCACATTTTGAAGGAAAATGACAACGCAGTACTAGCACAATAAACGAAAACGAGAGTCAAATTTGTGTAACATTTGTATTTATTTCCAAATGCATTTCCCAACATGACTAATATGTACAAATGTTTCTAAACACTCGTGAAGGCTTTAAATTGGTGCAGCTGTTTATTAACTGGACAACAGAATGCAAGAACGTAGATATTTTATTATCAAAAACACTTGTATGAATTTTTTCAGTGACTACAATTGCAAACGATAACGGTTGAGGCACCACGCTTGTAGGCATCTGGTATGCGAGCGTTGCGTACCTCACCAACCAATAGCATTTGCCATGAACTGATTGGCCAAAATACACACTCAAGTGTAAGATCACATGCAGTGGCATATCCAGGAGGCAGGGGTCAAGCCAACCCCCCCCCCGACATGTTGCTGATTCTGTTGTTTTCAATGAATTGAAAAGCATTGGCATTATAGAATTCGCTACTACCACTATGATGGGGGGAAGGGCTGAATTTTTTTTAACGGGCGAGAAAAAAAAAGGGGGGCTAAGACCTGGACATGGGCGTAAATCCAAGGGAGGGGGGTATGGAGGTATATATCCCCCCCCCACACTTTTAGAGGGGGGATGGGCTACTGAATCATACCCCCACTTTTTTGTGGACTGTGAAGAATTTTTCAGACTTCCTACGACTAAAATGCACTCAATATCACTCAAAGGAGAACAATTTTTTTAAAAAGCCATACATATGTCATTTTGGACACATATTACAGATACACATGCACATTACTATCATGAACTTCAACCTCTTCATAGAGTCACATTGTGTCCCCCACCCCACTTTTCAAATTTACATGACAACCCTTCCCCTTCCCCCACCCCCCTCCCTTCCAGCACAAACGCCACTGGACCTGGATACATGTATATGCAACTGATCAGGGGGTTGTGGTGCTGCTATAGCAATAAACACCCTCTGGTCAGTCTGTGAGGAGACACTCTCAACTCCACTGAGGTATGTCCGATCCCAGGAGGGCAAACTCAGGTTGCTCTTCTGAAAGGCCAACCCTAATCTCCCTCTTCTTGAGATTCGGTTGAAGTGCCTTGTTTGAACTGCCCTTCCTCCTGCAAAAATGAGGTGCCTCTTTTTCACGCATTCTGCTCAGGATTTCCCATTTTGAGAGGCATTCCGGCACACGAATACCCCTGTATTCACGGAAGGAAAACATCCTCCCCAAATTGGCTTCCGCGTATATTGTGGCTGAACCAGTTTGCAGGCAAAGCTGTTGTCTCCTCACGTTTTTCTCTCGAATCGGAAGCGGAGGAAGGAGTCCTTGAGAGCGTCGCCGTGGGATGTGATCTGCGGCACAAGAGCACAATAAAGAGAACTTGGCACATGCTGTAGAGTGGGTTACTTCCGAGAAACATCATCTGAGCAAGGCCTATTTTCTCAAGAATGGGCATTGTTAGACTCACTTTTAACCGGAAGGGGGGGAATGTCAGATAGGGGTGCATAACATTCATCAGCAACAAACCGATAAACCATTAATAGTGAAATGGATCAATTTCGAGAGCTTTTTCAAGCAAAGAGGTGATTTCCGTCTCCTCCCCATCTTTTGTTTTTTCATTTCCTTTTGTTTTTTGTCTTGTATTCCCTAATGTTTTTCAGAGGTAGGCGGGGCAAACCCCCCCTTACAACACCCATGTTCCAAAGTAGTCAAAATGAGGTCACCGAGTACTGCACTTCAACTTAAAATTAGACTGCCTTTCACCGAGCTCCCTCAGGACAGAGATCTGGTATTAAAAGTGTGAATGAAACCCAACACTGAACAACAGCTTATGGTCCACGATCATAAGCTCTAACTAGAGCTCGGATGGCAGTGTTGTATTGGAATCCATCAGAAGTCCCTCTAAGTCCATCACAAGTCATTCAATTTTAAGCCAATAAGCCATTTGCGAGTTAAATTCGAGTAAAATCTGGTACACTGAATTATCTGATTGAACATAAACATAACAATTTGAATTCCCCAGACTAAAGACACTGTTGCTATACCTCATGATTCGGGGCAAGCTTTTACTCAGTGACTACGATCTCTGGAATGGACTGGTTCCTTTGTGCCCTTCTTTTCCATTGAGAACGGTGTATTGTTGCAAGGCGTCTCTCATGTAACTAAGGAAAAGCTTGTCCTGAATCACAAGGCATAGCAACAATTTCAATTGTTATGTTCACGTGAATTTAAAGAATTCAGTGTACCAGATTTTATTCAAATTTAACTTGCAAAAGGCTGATTCACAAGCTATTAAAAAAACTGTGACAAAATCATTCTGTCATTTTTCAACCCGTTACTTATGAATGGCATTGCGAAGGGACTTGTGAGTGAACTTGTGACTGGACTTGTGATGGACTGAAATACAACACCGTCTGACGGTCAATTCATGTGTGGGACTGCTCACTCATTATTCCTAGCTATTCCTGCAAGGAAACTTGCTGTGTAAGAAACCCATGGGATTTTCTGTGCTTCAACTTTGGGCAGGCATCAAGACCCATCTAAGGTAACCCAATGGCAGGGCGTCATCTTCCCCAATCCTGCAATTTCTTTTGAAACCTCCTACTGGATTTTGAAGGATGTGGGAGGGTGAGGATTAACCACATGCTGCTGGGTCCACACATGCGGGAGATTTTCAAGCTTTTCAGTTTTCAAATTCTTCAAAAATTCATCATTTCATTTAATGGACGTTTACACCCACACGAATGACTGTTTGGTGGCTAGTCTAAGCAGACAGGTAACTTTCATAGACTTCCGATTATTTCAGCCAAGCCTGCTGCCCTATAAAGAAAGCCCAGAATTGTGAGGCATTGCGTAATTTCCTTTGTCCATCAATGGGGTCCTGGAGCACTTTTGTCCATGGTGCTAATCCGCAGGCGCTATGCCCAAAACAGTGGTGTGCTGTTAAAAAATACTGACGGATTACCTTAGCCGCAAAATGATGGCAATTCCCAGCAGCAGGTCTTTTGATCCGAAAACGGTCTTTTGTTACACGGACCAGCTCTTTTATCCCATTTCGGGCACCCCAGCTCTGCGTATAAACCCATGATGCTTGAAATGGGGTCCCCCGCAGCAAGTGGTTAAAATATTCCCAGTTCTCTAAGAACCGCATGTGCAATGCAACCAGTTATGACAGTTCTGTGAACCAACGGCAAGCTGGATACTTCATGCAGGCACATACCTGGCATCCAACGGCAGTTGCCATTCCTGTGACTTTACTCAGGAATTCTTGGCACTGCTCCGTTTTGAGTTCCAGCATGAACCGCGCCGTCTCAGTTATGACCATGGCTTGGTCCGCAAAGACTGCCCTCAGGTCTTCTGTCAGGTAGTGCACCATACTGAAAAGACACAGACGTTTGTAAATATAATTTTGGGAACCAATCTGTAAGACTGCTCCCCATACGGTCCAATTAGAGCCCTCAACGCACTCTCTGACCATCATACTGAAAATACACTGACTCACTGCAGGAGAGCAATGTTTGAATCGTCATTACTTAATCTCATAAAGAGTCTTCAAGGCCTGTATGGCTTCTGTGAGATCCTCATACACTGTGTACATGTAGGTCCTGAATCACTGAAGCCTTCATGGAATTTCTGTTGACGGTAGGTTGAAGTGGGTCATGTTTGGTTCACAGGGCATAAATGAAATGAATATCTGTTATACCAGGTATGTGTGAAGTGCGTATTCACCGACTACAGATGTGAATCAAGTTCTCACCTGTTGGAGAGGTAGATGACGTTGAATAACCCCATGTATTTGCCTTTCTTATGTATCTCCCTTGCTGATCCAATTGGAAGGAAGTGAATTTTGACATCTTCTATTGGAATGTTTTCTGTCAAATAACGGAAAATATTTATTTCACCAGCAAAGTTGTGAATACCTCTCAGCATACCATTCAAAAGCAGTAATTTGTTGCAACAATGCTATCAATTGCACAATAATTACAATCATGCCTTGTTAATTTGGTAACTCCTTCATCAATAGCTCACCATGTTCCACACTGGTTTGATCGCTTTCTCCATTTTCTTCAAGTTCTTTCTCCTCGTTCTTATTACTTTTCTCTTCCTCTTCTTCCTCCTCATCTTCTTCTGTTATTTCTTCCAGCTTTGCTCCTTCTGAATTCGCTTTTTCCTTTGATTCCGTTTCCTTACTCGGTTTTGGCAGCACGTACTTTTCTCCCGTGGTCAGCTCATGGAGGATGGCCAGGATGTTGTATTCTGAGATGTCCTGGGCTGTCTGAGAGGGAAGGGGAGATCAGCCCATGGAGGTGAAGGAAAGATACGGGATAACAATTAACGGAGAACCTGCCAAGATGAAACAGGAAAATGGTTACAGGACTCGAAACTAAATGATTTACAGACGACGGACAGAAACAATAAGCCAGTCTGACCTTTGTGTATGTGTCATTCGTCTTCTTCATCAGACTTGCTTCGTTACACTCAATACCAAAGGCAAGGTAGGGACTGCTGACGATATCTCCCCAGTAACCTCGCTGTGGGACATTTCCACCGCTCTGAAGCAACAGCAGAAAAACTAGTACATGTCTATACTCTCCATGAAGCCAATCAACGGCCAAAACATATGTAACATTTTGAAACCTATCAACTTTAGTTCAATTAAATGTACTTTATCTGGAATTGAAAATCAAACTCTATTTTCTAGAGTAAGGTCTGTTCATCAAGTCGACATACCTGTTGCTAGTTTTAAAGCCTTGAGCTTTCTGAGGGGTGAAACAGACAAGATATCCCTTTGAAAGTACATCTTGAAATACAAGTGACCTACACCTCCCCTAAATTCCTTGCCCTTGTTCAGAGTATAGCTCAAACTTGCAAGGAATACATAGTCAAGCAGGCAAAGCAATTCGGCTACATGCTTTTTTACCCCTAACCCTAACCGAAGATTTTGTAGAACTGAGGAGGAATACCCTTATCACTGTTACTTTATAAAGGGCTTGATGCGCTTCCAAAGCTTCAGCAAAGCAGTTCCAACTAAAATGCTTCAAGCTCACAGTTTTGACGATAAGTCCCGAGGCAAGCGTCTTGTTGGGCACGTCGTAGGTGCCTTCTCTCACACTGAACGCCGACCCCGTCTCCCTCCAGTAGCTGTACTCCTTCTTGTGGATGATGCCGGCACCGCGGTCCAGTAGCTTCATGTTGTAGTCCCAGTCGTAAGCACCTACCCTGGAATCGTACCGGTTGGCCAGGTAATGTCTTAGCCTGTTGTCCCTAATTTAACAAAAAATATAAGACAAGGATTTGAGCCATGGATAAAACAGTTTTCACACTAATGGATCGCTCATTATCAACTCATGTTTCTTTTTTTACACTAATTCCTATGATTTATTTCACCAAATTAAGACTATTATACATTCAATTTGAACTGAAGTTAAACATCAACACTGAGAAGGTCCACTCTTCAAACCAACCAGCACTTGGAGATATCAAAAACTCTGTCGTCGCTGCCCCTCCAGAACTTGAAGATGGCCTCCAGCTGATCTCGCTCTTTGAACTTCAACAAGGACAAGTCAAATGCCGGGAGCTCCCGAGCTAGATAGTCCAAGTCGGTCACCATTCTGTGGAAACAGAAAAAAGATCAATATTGTGACGACCTCGGGTTGTCCTTTGTTTAGGGTACCGCTGTTTTTAATCAGGCACGTAGCTTCTATTGCGCGTTTCTACCACGGGTCACTTCCTTTTCTCACTGGTGAAAAAATGGTTGCACGTGCGCACTCTTGCGACTCAGCAGCCAATTAGGGATTAGGGAAGGTTTGCACAGTCCAATCACAATTAAGGGGAGGCGGGAGTTAGGAACAACTATTTTTAATTATAGGGTCTGAGACTAATACAGTATTAGTTGAGAGGAAATTTGAAATAAAGAGGGAGAACTGGTCTGGAGATGAAATGAAAAGGACTTGTCCGAGGCGTACATGTATCTCTCTGGGGTATGTTTTAGCAGGATACACTCGCCAGCGCAGCACTTAAGGCAGGGAGGGCAGAGGCACACACCGTCCCCACGCTACCTCGTGACGGACCGGTGCGTGATTCCATAAGGGCAGCTCTGTGCTGACAGAACCAACCACTCGGTTGACAGTAAAGGTCTGTTGCAATATTAATCCTTCTGATGTGAAATGACAGAGGTCCTACATTTACATGCCTGCCAACATTTAAAAGTCAGAAATCGGAACAGCCATTTTACGAGCCTATAGCGATGCAACCAGCCACATGAGATTGAGAGAGCTTTTTACATTTGACGCGACTACATACATGCATCCGCATGTGTAACAAATACCATTTTGACAACAAATAGCGCCCTAATTTTTCTGCAAATAGCACCCTCGCTTGAAGTTACTTTTACATTTTTTTTCTTCAATGAAAATCAGGATGTTCTTTTTTTTGTCGATCTGAAAACAAAAAAACTGGGAATGGCTGGCCGGTACGCATGTACAATTCACTGCCATCAGTAAAGCATTTCAATCAACAAAAATTACAAGTTTCTATCACTGTCCCTACCTGTATGTGGTTTATAACGGAATCATTAGCGCACACTGAAATTTGAAATCACTACCAAATGCCATTGCACTGTAAACTCCTAAACACTGCATCTGAGAAAGAAGTCATTACTGGCCTGCAGTGTTGTATTCAAGTCCATCACAAGTCCCTGTAAGTCCATCACGAGTCCATCACAAGTCCCTGTAAGTCAATCACAAGTCCATAACATGTCCCTGCACGTCCCTGTAAGTCTATCACAAGTCCATCACAAATCATTCGGTCTTAAGCCAATTCACAAGCTATTCAAATGAGCTGTGACAAAAGCATTCTTTAGTCATAGTCCACCCTCACGCCTAAGACTGGCCTCAGAAAGGAGTTGTGAATGGACTTGTGAAGAGGCTTGTGAAAGGACTTTTGATAGACTCGAATACAACACTGCTGGCCTGATAAGTGGGCGTAATAATAATCATCCAACTACATGAAATTCTGTGGAGGTGTGAGAATTCCACAGACCTTATGAAGTCATTTGCTTTGCTGACAATGTAGTCCCTGGTCTGTCGTCTCACCAAGGAGTTCCCAAAGACTTCAAGGAACAATTCCGTCTTTTCCTGCAGTCCCATCAGCTTGGGAGACTCCAGGGCTATGCTGGTGAGCAGTAAGTGACGACCGAGGAGCTCCAAATTGCTCTCAACGACATAAAACTGCATGGGACAAAGAAAAGTTGGGAGATCAGGTGTTACATTGGATAAGGTATTATTTTTCAACATCTCTGCTGAGGTGTTTCCACAAAGGTGTTGTTTTACGTGCGGTCAAAGAGACTTAAGTTGGTGGTTGAAATCTCACCTGGCTCGTAAAAGAACCATGTTGGTGTTTAACTGTGCAATTTAAACCCTTTTTCCTTCCTTCATGCTGCCAGCAAAAGACAATCTAGACCAGGCCTTGTTCACAAGAGTGCTAGAGTGTATTATGGGAACAAGATTGACACCCATACTTCATACTTCAAAAGGGCAGGGTAACTGGATTTCTGGTGGGTGGAGTTTCCTGTGCAAGAAAACTGAGGGCTTTAAGGTTAGCTAAAGAATATTGTGTTTGTTTTGCATCACACATACACAAAGATCAGCCCATTAACATTGCACAAGATTTCGACTATAAAGATGAAAAGTGCCCACGTTTTTTTTAAGCAAATTGTTTTTGGTGCGCTAACGTGAGACTCATCCAATTTCAACTGGTTCCTCTCTGATTAAGCACAGACAAGAATAGATTCTGACAGTGAGCACGCTGAAAGCACTTACATTGATTTTCCTCTTAGTATGCCTGTGTGATAACGCAAGGGTCTTTAGCATGTGTCTGCAATCACCAGCCCCGATCATCAAAATGTTGAGATCTGAGGAAGATTCGCTGTCTCTGACTGTTAATTCACAAAGAGAGTGAAAAATACTGATGTCTTTTCACTGATTAGCAGGTCAATGTCAATCAAAATGGAGATATTTCTGAACTTGAACTTCAAACTCTATAGATGAAGAAGTGAATGTGGAACAGGTGCATTCTTGATTTGATCACACTACAGACAATGTTTCAGAGGTGATTTAAGTAGTGGTTTCCTTATTCAGTTTCAAGATGGCTGTTGTAACCAAAGAATCTGGCAGTCCGTCGATTCAGTGCCTATTACTGGCAACACAGCCATGACAGTCAGGCTCAACTGAACATAAATTACCCTTGACATTGTGACCACACTAGGGCACGCCCCTGTTCACTGGAAACATCAACAGGATCACGGCCTGCCAGCTTTACTGCATACATGTATATTCGAAATATCCTGCAGTAAACATAGTTTCCCGTCAATTCTGTCCTGACTACACGTACAACTGGGACGGGGCCTATGCAGACCTGTAGTGAATGGTGTTGTGGTGTCCCAACTTTGTCACCATCCCAAATGTGTCCGTGACACCCCTAGGGCATGCGTGACTGAATCAGCACAGCCTGGCATGCCCCACTTGGTTTATAAGAGCACATTGAATAAAATTGTGAGAACTGGGTTTACCAGTTAAACAGGGTTTTGCATGTTGTTATGCCATGGTTGGGATGGCTAAAGTGCTGTTTCATGTATAACTGACATCGCTGCATTCCATTGATTTTGCTCACTCTCCTCCCCTCCTCTGATCATTTTTCTTCTTGAAATCAGTCCTTTTTCACTTAATGTGTTCCTTTTCTCTTATTTTAATCTTTAAATTCTTGACACAATCTGCAAAATTTTCACAATACTTGCTTGCCCATGCTCTTTCCCTTTACAAATTTTTTTGTTTCAAAAATTTTGAAAAGGGAAAAAAAAGAAATTAGAAAATGATAAAAGGGATGAAAAACATCAATATGCCAACAAAAACCTCAAATGAAGTTGAAACTCTCTGGCCGTTATGACTCTGAGTGTTTTACCCCATTAGAAATTTCACCCTCAAAAATGGGACTCCCTCAAGTGTGAGACTGCTCTGAAAAATACTCAGTCTTTTCTGAGTGGGAGTAATTGCAGAATACCCCGCCACTCTAAAAACGACCCCTGGAATGACTGGTTACATGGGTACAACAACATGTACAAGGTGAAAATCCCTCCAGAAGAGTGTGACACTTTGACCTGAACCTGGCTATGAGGTTGATCGAGTGGGGTGGCGTCTCAGTGAGAGAAAGCCTCATTATTTTTTAAGGGGAAATCAGTGGCGTCCGTACAAACCATAACAACAAACATAGGCCTACTAGTAGTACTACTAGGATGTATGTGCATAGAATACTTTCCTGCATAAAATGAGGGGTTTTTCGGGGGGAGGGGGTGTGCACAGGGTGTCAGAAGCGTCCGTCATGTCCGTGCTCCCGTGTCACTTTGAGTCCTGAACCTTCACTGCACACAATTCAACACCTCCATCCAAGATGAAAAGCACGCCAAAATTCTGCCGCTAACTGGCTAAATTCTTTTCACCGTTACCTTTGTCTTGGAAATCTAGTGCAGGGCTGAACCCCCACCAGGTTATTGCTCCAAATGCATCCACCATCTTTCAGTGCAACGTCCTCGAAAACAATAACGGTAATTTTTGCCTCTTCACGTCAAAAAGTGAGTTGGTAACCGTAAACAACCCCAACCGTCCGACCCACCGCACACTCACGTCACACATTTTGGCAACTAAACCGCACGTACTGCAATGTTATTATTAGGTTTTTCCTCACCCAGTTCCCCACTGGAAATTCAATAGCTGAAATGCGTCGCACAACAACGCGAGACTCGAGAGCAAAATGGATGTCAATCACGGAGTGAAGATTTGGGTAATCGTAAATCGCGTCGATTTAGGCGGTAAGAATTTAGAAAAGGACTCCAGGAGAACCTTAATTAAGCTTTGTACGATCACATAGTATTTAGCTGACTTACAACACTCACTTATTGTTTCTCTTCATAAATCGTTTCTTGCATGATGAACGATCATCATGAACAGGCATGACAGGACTATTTTATGCGTAGTACGAATACGAGGCGTACTGACTGACTACAATTTAGCATGTTTAGTAGGTTCATAAACTTTTCAGCTATTTTTTTCTGTTTTTTTAGAAGCGATCCTGGAGAGGATGTCACAAGAAACATTTTGATATAAATTTGGATTCCATCAGACTCTGCAAAGCAAAGAAAATTTGAAGCGGGAATATTTTGAGAAGATGTTTTTACGTCATGTACGTGTGTAATGCAGAGCAAACCGAATTTTTTTACCCAAAAATGAGTGTGGATTTTGATTGAAAAATGTAAAATTCACATTTCCATAAAATGTTTGTTCTTATTTGTGCCTTATTTCAATGAAGTAAATACTGGCTTCACTTGAAATTTCAAAAATTTTGAAATTGAAAATTAAATAGAAGAGCTATAGCCTGCGAAAAAAACAAATTTTAATCATACTAGTTTCCAAATAAACAGTGCCCTCACTCATTTATACATATCCCTATGGTTAGAACTTTATTGTTTTAGTTAGTAAGAGCTTGTCCGCACGGTCACATGAAGATACGTAGTAAATTTGTATGTAGCCCAGGGGGCCTAATTAAAGTTCGCTGAATTTTATCATGTTTGTGTGTTTTTTAATGTAGAGCCTACATGTACGTCCCAAGAATGATACAAAATCTGTCACTCTGGCCAACATCGCCAGGTCGCTGAATCACATTTCTAATCCAAAGCTGTGGAAGATTGTGTTGGAAATGGAAGTTAAGCTGTAACATTAGATTTTACATGCACAGTGCAGAGTCGGCCAGAGGCACAGTGCAATTAACCACTTGCGCAATTCCCAATCATGAGTTTTCACCATTCAGTTGAACTGTCTCAACCATCACTTTGCAGGGTTGAATCCGCTATGAGACTCAGACTGGTGATGTTTTCTCATCTCTGTTTATGCACGTGTATGTTTGTCTTCCCATCAGGGACACCATCTTTTGAGAGGCAGGCGGCAACACCGGTCCTGCTTCCCCAGAACACCAGCTCTGCTGAAGTCCAACAGGCCGTCAGGAAGGCGTTGCAGTTGAAAGATGAAACTCTTGTTCTGAAGGTGGGTGGGGCACTCAGGATTGGCCCTTTAGTCATGCAATTTATTTTGCGATAAAAAAATTTCATATCTGGTCATCACTTCGGTCAAACCCTGAATGACTGGTCTGAAAAATTCCAAGTAAATACTTACAACATTTGTCCTGCTTTAGTTGACTTTTTAATATTTATTATTACTACCTGGTGGCCCATTTGTCACTGCAGGGAAACAATGATATCTGCGTATTTAATTCTTCCCTAAGGCCTGTTGGCCAAGCCAGAATATTGTGTCTAGAGCCAGGGCTAGGCCTTTGCCCATTCCAGATACATGGACACTTTACAATTAGCTCTCAGCTTTACATGTAAATCTCGAGACCTTTTTCAGACACAACCAAAAGGGCAAAATTGCATTAGGGTAATTCCAGAAACTAGGGGTCCTTTTTTCGTGTCCCTGTCACATCTGACATATGATTTTGTAAGTTCAGAACGCATTTTCTAATTTCCAAGATTTCCAAGAGATCCATTACATTTTGAAACAAAAAGCAGTGGAGCTATTTATAATTTCCCAAACCTTTTCTGCACTCTGCCCAGTCTTGACACCGTCCTTTCTCAACCAAATATAGATTTATGCAATTAAAGTCAATTTCACTTTGATAACACGTTAAAACTATTTATTCCTAAGTTCTTTTACCATTCACCAAGAATAGGCTTCTTGATATCAGAAGGAGATATGACTTTTCACTTTTTCAGTTGAGGAACAGTCGAGGTTCCCTCATACCCATCAACAGCCACGTTACATCCAACTCAAAGTTTATGTAAGTATATTGGGAAGTTGAAGCAGTTTATATAACTTGTGATGTAGCATGGATGCAGAGTAGGAAGTATGGCATATGTTGCTTGTCTCATTTCTGTACTAATTTTACAATAACACAAAGAAAGTAATGATAATTATGTTCATATCAGAATGGAATTAGAACTAGAATTTTATAACTTCGGACTATTGTATTGGCAAATAACCATTGAAACTAGATTTTGCATTGCATTATTTTTTCTGTAATAGGCCATACACATTGGAGGTTGTACAGCGATATCAACATAGTAAGTTTGGTTTCACTCTATTAAGTATCATTGTGGAGAACAATCTTTGATAAGAAAACGTGTCTAAAAGTAGGTCATTCTCTCAGCATTTGGTTTCACAAAAGCCCCACGAAACAATACAATGGCTACTTAATGCTATTAATAAGGGAATAGATATGTGCTTGGCCGGTCTTAAATGTGCGTTTAAGACTGGGTCAGGAGAATGGACGCGACTGATGCCCCTGAGGCTCAGGCATTATCATTTTCCTGAACACCCCCGTCCATTTTATGGTATATTCCTTTTGCGAGTTATCCAATAGAAACTCCTTATATATGGACTTGGCGCACGCGTGGCGAGCCGTGTGCACACAGACTCTTGACCAATCAGAATCGATTAAACTCTCTTGTATCCAGGTGCCAGCATGTGATTAATGCAGCGGGCATTATCAAATGTGACCCACTCTGTGAAAATGAGTCTTAAGTTGCCAGAGCCACTTCGGAGTAAAAAGTCCTTTAGAATAATTTTGCACAGTGTGAATCAATAGGAACCCACAGCATTTTTCACCATGGAGTATCCACTTTCATCAAGATGCCAAACTGAGTGATACATCAAAACAAAAAACTCAATTTGCTCTTTCCAATACATACGAAAACTCAAAAAGTGGCTCTGGCAACTTAAGACTCATTTTCACAGAGTGGGTCACAAATGTTAATATTCAGTCAAGCTGCACGTTGTTGAACAGGGAGACTGTCTGAGGTATTGATGAATACAATATATCGCCATTGTATGTCTCTGTGTGATTCAAATTGCTGGTGATACTTTGACCCACATGTAGTTCCTTGTCTCTTCTACAGTTAAACCGATGCCCAGATCCGTCAAATTAAATGGCTTTAGCGAGATCACCAAGGTCAGGTTACAGAAAATCATGCGGAGGGTAAGCATCCTTGAGCCTGTGTAGTGTCCCGATCTATCAAAAATTTCCCCAAGTTATCGACTGGTGTGCACTCAAATGCCAATCGGGGAAGACGTCCATGCTTTTGTCGACCATCAACTTGAAAAGTAACTTCCCGTGGCAACCTCTAGGTGGCGTAATGTATTGTGTATCACCCCTATTGCATGTGCATTGAACGCACGTCACATGCTCACGAGCGCGATGTGATTGTTGTGGTGGCGTCTACTCAGATTATTCCACACAAAGTAATGCAGAAGTCTCGACGCACAACCACATTTTGTTTTTCAATTTCCTCAGTTGTCTGAGATTGAGATTGAGCTGTAGAGATTTCTCAATTTATGCATATCTTTTCTGTGACAGCTAGAGCAGCTTGAACGATCAGTTCCCGAGCTCAGAAATCGACGGGAGGAGAAAATTAAACAGGTGGGTTGATCCAGAACTAATATGCATTCAGCAAAGCAACACTAAAACCTCCAAACATCATACACTGGAGCTGTGGTTGAAGTCGATTTCTGGGGCTGCAAGTGAACCTAAAGACATGTGGTGTAGTAAGAACCATTCTTGGGTACACTATACGTGTATAGCGTATATCCTAGTTTTGTTTAAATACGAAGAGTTTCTCAAAGAAAAATCCATGTGGCACAGTGAAAAAATGCATTGGAAGCACATAAGTGCCTGCCATGGATCACCTCATTACTTCAATACTGTGGAGTCCTTATTGAAAAATCAAATTAAAAGGTCCCTCATATTGAAAAAAAATTGCTTTATGACTAAAATAAGCAAGAGAATTTGGTGAAATTTAAGTATACTTCCGCCAATAACTAGTTACAAGATTAAGATACTCCGAAAGATGTTCTGTTTCAAATGAAATATTTCTTTCAAGCTCAGAAGAAAGCCCTTAGAGTATTTTTTTCTAAAATCACGTGACTGCTGCCAGGACTTTTGAGTGCCTGTGAGCCAACAACCTGCAGTTGGCGGTACATTTTCCATTGGGAGGCGCGAGGAATCCCCAACAACGTTACTTCTTGTTACTTTTCCCCCACCAGGAAATGGAAGAGCTGAACGAGAAGATGAAATTCCTGAACAAGAGGATGCAGGAGGCGGAGGGTCATAAATGGAAAGGCATGTTCAAGAAGCACCCGCTGTGGTGAGGAGGACCAGACCGTGGGGGTTGCCTCTGCATATCACTGTCAACCAGTGTTGTACTGGATGTATCACCGTATCTTGCGGTTTTTTGCATGCTTAGAGGGTCCAAGCCATGCAATCATTTTACTGCAACCCTTGAAAATGCACCTTTGCGTTTTATTTATTGTTTTTAAAGGCATTTTTTGCATCTTTTTAGTTTTTTTATGCTGATGCAGATTTCCATATTCATGAGCAAAACTGTGATGTCATCCAAGGGAGAAAACCTCAATGTCACAGTGATTTGTGCACAAAACCTACTGAAATTTTTTACATTCTCGCAGTCCTTAATTACCTTTTCGCTATGGTTATTTGCTGTTGTGTATCAAAGTACATGACAATGAGCCAACGAGCAAACCTTTGTCAGAAATGTTTCCAGTGAAAACAATTTTCAGTTCTCACAATTTGAACAAAAAACCCATAAAGTGAATACTGTCCTCCCTGATTGACTGGACATCTTGAAAAGCCAGAAAAGCTTGGACTTTAAAGTAAAACAACCCAGCATTATCCAGATCTCAGTGTATTTAACCCCAGAAGTGTCATGTATTTGCGTGGGTTATACCGGGGGTTACAAGGTGGACAAGCGACACTAGGAGCTGCCATGTTGGAAAAGGGTGATTTATTATGCTGACAGTGCATGACGTCATCAGTTACATGAATATTCATGGTGTGCATAAGTAATACAGTTCTGATCTTGCACAATACATTACGAGAAGGCTGTCAGATAGTGTTCATGCATTGGAGATGAGAATAAAGAAGGGCAAAATTTAATTTCAGAAAACTTCATCACATGGGCCCTTTAAGCTGGCATGCATAAAAAGCTGGATTACCAATGCTTGGCTGTTTGGACAGTGTCATTAGGCATTGTATTGGCCTGTTTTGAGCAAGCACCTTGCACTGGGATGAAAATATGTACAAAAATTGGGACTATTTATTCTGCTGTAGAAGTTGGAGCAGACATGGTAGTAAATTTGTCTGACATCAAGTTTAAAAAGACCAAATAGAACTGTACATTCTCGTGAAAATAATCATTAGAATTTGTAATTATTACTGTAGATTTTAAAATTTAATGTTCATTTCCTGGCCAAATCGGGTCACTTGCACGTGATTGTTAAAGATCTTGATGTGTGACTTTAGATGAAGATACTTAATATGAATTTCAACGTACTTAGCACAACATGTAGTTCTTTTCTGGTATGTTTCGCTTTTTATTGGGGAGCTGAGTTCCTCGCTAGATCTTTGTCTCCATTTAGCCACCTTATGTTGTACAGAGGGTTAAGTTAACTTCTTTTTTATAGGAATTTTTCTATTATTGGAGTTTGTTTAATAATGTTGAGAAATTTCCCTCAGAACTCCAACAGTCACAATGTGGCAGAAAATAACCACACACACGTGCGCCTGTGGATGCCCCTGTGTCCGGCTGCGGCTACTTCCCACAAGTGGACTACAAGCCGCAGCCAAGACGTTCAGACTCAGCCAGACTAACTGAAGTGCAATAATTTTGTTACAGTCTCTGCATGTAGGCCTACACGTATGTGGTAGATCGAAGTAAGGAGGCAGAAAAAATTAAAAGATTAAACAAGATAGTTTGTCCTTGTCATTTCTTTTATTAATATGAGCATTTTACATGTACGCCAGTCACCATTACTTAGGCAACCCAGCCTTTGAAGATCCAACTTTAGCCCTCTACTTTGCAAGTTTATGACGATAACAAAACACTTCAAGTTCTCATCTTTGGCCCTATTCAGAGCCAAAATTTCATCTAAAAGATTGCATCCATTGTATCTCCCCAAACATACCTCTCTGTGAAACAAAAACTGTTGACTAGATTCGCCTAAAATCAGCCCTACGAGTGTTGCCTGGTTACTCACCTCGCCGGCTGTGTACAGCAAAGCGAATGTCCAGGCCACTATCTTGTGGGGCTAGCCTGAAAGAAGTTGCTCCGTGCACATTAACTCTCCCATGGAGGGAGGAAAACAGTTGTCTTTCGTAGCATACTTTAACTCTAACAGTCCTCAGTCTTCCAACAGGTGAAGGATTGAGGACGGTTAGGGTTAAGTATACTTAGGGATATTCTTCGACATGAGAAGGTTACTTCTAAGTCTGATGTTGGGCCATCTCAGAACTCACCTCTCAGCCTGTGATCAGATGTTCATGCACATGAGTGAGGATTGAGCCACAGAGGGCGTACTAACATTTGTTTTTGTAAGCATTTCCAGACTAGGGCACGATATTCATGCGTACGCGTATGGTTGCATATGTATCTCCACGATATACAGTGTACATGCAGAGCCAGTTAGCATGAAACACGGTGTACGGTACCTACGTGTATATATCAGTGGCGGATTGGATCTTGCAGACAAACTGTCACTCACAGTGTCGGTGTCGAGGACTGTCGTTGTCAAGCTGACAGCAGATAGGTAAGACGTCTGGATGCCGAGATAGAAATGAGCCGCTGTAGGCCTAACTGTGTTATGATTCTAAATTTGTGGCACTTGGCATTGTAAAGTTGTAACACTCGAGCGAAGCTCAGACCATGCTCAGACTGAGTCAGCTTCCGGAGGACAAACATAGAACATGCATAGAATCATTTGTTTTTTAACATTTTAATTGCACGGAACATTGCGTGCGTGGTTAGGTATGTCGGGAATCCCCAGATTTTTCTGCTCGTTCATATGAAAGGGAAAGTTCCACAATGGAATCGGTCGTGTGACAGATTTTCTTTTCACAATCAAGACCTGATGAAATCTAGCCATCACTTGTAGATTTTGCACACTGTTGTTGTATTCAGAAGCAACGTTTAATTTCTTAAATGTCCTGTCTTGTCATACATGTGCATGTACATAACATACATAAGCAACGGAATAGTTAACATGGTTAAGAAAAAGTCCCATACAGGTATAAAAAGAATTAAATACTAATATTTACAACTATAATCAGGCCTACATGTACTGAATGAAAGTAATAGGCCTACCCTCTTACAGACTCTACAGTATAACTAGGACACTGTACTTAGCTTAGGCCTACTTTGTAAATTTCATTGGGTCTTTGACTATCCCCATACTGTGGTCCCCCTATTGTCGTGACTGTGCTACATGTACATGCACATGTCATTGTTGGATACAGAGGTACATGTACATGTAAAATTATCCAGCAGACAAGCCCTTGTCTGGGGTTAGTCTTGGAGCATTTAATTTCAGTGCAAGGCCAGGAACATCATAATTAGACAGATTAAAGACCAAACTTGAGCTTGGCCTTAAATTCTATAACTACATGTACTGTAATAATTGGCATTGGCGCAGTCTTGATCTTTGCCTGATCTGTCAATCTTATTGCATGATTTCAACATTTGCCAATGGTAGTCTACTATCAACCGGTCATCTTTCCTTTTTAATTCAGATTTTCATTCAGTAACGACTGATACTAGCACAGTCTGATTATTATTATTATTCTATTCTACATTCTTCACATTTATAACACAAGAAGAGGAACACTGGGCTGTTATACTTCTTGCACACAACACTAGATACAACCGATCAAAGGCCAAACTCAAAGGAATTAGGGGTTCAGTGTCCCTTGGGTCTAATGGGGTCTAGTGGAACAACAGTCACCATCCTTCAGTGACCTGATGATCATGTTACAAACCTCACTTCATGAGGTAAACGGCACCTCGTGTACATGTAGACCCCAGCATGCAGCAGCTTGAATCTGTGTCAGTCGATCCCACTAATATTAACGGATACATCACAACACAGAAAGAGTTTAGGTTATTATTGTAGTGAGCGAGCAAAAATAACAAAAAGTTTAACTTGCATGATAGGTAGATCATGCAGTCCAGGGGACCGTTGATCAGAGAACCACCAATATCCCAACCCAGTTTCTGTATGTCAAACGATTGTGCAAGTTTTACCCCTAGTCATAAGGACTCTTGTGCTTGTGTGTGCCGAAGTATGCAACCTGTAAATAAAGCATTGCTTCAGAAGTTCAGTGCGTTACACTGCACACAGTCACTAGATGACTGAACTCTGCTCTTTTTGATTGATGCTTTCGAAGTCTGCCAGTGTACATACATTGTACTAGATACGCGAACAGTACATGAATGACACTTATATTGGTGCTGCCTACAGTGTAGGTGCCTATTGCACATGTACAGTATGTGCATGTGGACCAATCATCCATTGCAACCACTAGTGCAGGAAACAAAACTACGGACATTCCCCGCAAGACAAACCAGGAAATACTTGTTACAAGCTGTGTACATGTACATGTAAATAAAGCGATATCAGCCAGATACAATATACATGTACAGTAACAAAAACTCGACCTTTCTGAATTTTTACAAATAAGATAATTTGTTCAAGAAAAATGTAAGTTTTTTTTGTAACTCTTTCATTTGAAGTCCAACTGCTGATGAAGCTGAATTAAGTGCAGATTGCCGCTTTTGATGATCTACATATGTGTACATGTGTGTACGTGTACTGAGTGGCCACCAACGCAGTCATGGGTTGCGGAGCCTCCCGTAGCTTGGATTACTCCTCAGAAATCAGCCAGCAGTGGGACAGCGTGAGCAAGACCATCGAAGTCCAACAGCAGAACAAGAAGCTGGTTATCAAGCGGGTGGGCTGGAAGACGATTCGAGTCTTTGTGTCGTCCACGTTCCGCGATTTTCACGCTGAACGGGAGGTGTTGATTAAAGAGGTAAAGTGAATGTTTTTGATTAATACCCCACCCACTTTTTTTGTAATCGTTCCCCTCCATTTTACCCAGTGACCCATGCCAGGTGAGAAGAGGGGTAACTCCTCCCCTCCCATTTTTACATGTGACCATTTTTTTCTGTTTTCCCTTATTTAATATTTTGTATCATTTGGAATGAACAGGCCTGTCGTCGTGGGGGGTGAATTTATGATGAAAAAGTTGGACAATCTTTTTAGGAAAATTTCCATTTTGGCCCCCCGGACTCAAGAGCTGGATAGGCCACTGATTTTACCTTAACTTCAAGCTTTACATAAGTGGTGCCTCGATGTACGTCCCCATCTCCTTAGTTGAGATTTGTACCCCTCTCCCACTCTTATTTGTTAATTGGAATCAGAGGATTTGGAAGTTGAATTTACAGATAACAATTTCTGATCACTCTCTTTCAAATCAAACCCAGAAAAATGTGCATCATATCTCATTATCACACCTTGACTTCTGGCACTGAAGTTCTGGTACCGATCAATACGGTAATCTACAGAATGTTGCAAAGGTACATGTGGTACATTTTACAAAGGTACATTTTTTGTGTGTCCCTGTCACATCTGACATATGATTTTGTAAGTTAAGAGTGCTAATTTCTATTATAAGTAATAAATTAATGCAAATTACCTGCCAAACAAATAGTAATAGTTTGAAATCAGAACTTTTCCAGTTTTATACCATTCTACTGAATCAACGTACCGGTACTTTGTAAATCAGGTTCAGTAAGGAATCTTGGATTTGTGATGTGCCAGAATATGTGCAGTGAAACTTCGTCTCATTCACGAAAGCATTTCCATTCCTGTTACAAGGTCAAGCTTCGAAAAAAGAAGCTTTACAAATGGACTACGGATGCCATACCCTGAATATAGACAATGCCACAAACTCCGAGAATGCTTTTAGAAAGCTGACCAAATAACCTGTGTACATGTGCATTATGTACCGTGTAAACTACTTGTGGAAGGACTGACAATGCCTCATCAGGGTACATGTGGGTGTACCTACATGTAGATAGCTGTAGATCTTGCAAGTCAATACACCTTGTGTGTATGAGCACAATAGGCTTTACTCAAGCATGCCTAATTGTCATTTTGAGTAACCTGTTGGTTGTTGCCACTGGCGACAGTTGCTAAGTTGATCTCAACAATCAATAGTTAGCAGTCGAGGCCGTACAGAAGATGAGAAATGCATCACGCACCCTTTTTTTCATTTTGGCAGCATTGGCCCTGCTTGTTTTATTTCCATCCATGTGAAAAAGATTGGTGTACATGTACATGATTTTTTTATCTCATGACGACTTCATGTCACTTTTTTTGCATACATGTATGCACATGTAGTATTTGAATTAAAATTAAATCCATCTCTTCTCTTAAAATTACATACAGAAGTGTTTTTTAATTTGCCAAATTATTTTGTAAAAATAAGGTACATGATATGTACATGTACGTACATGTATATCGAGGCTAGGAAATCTTTTATTCCGTTTCCTCACAAGTGACTTTTCTGCAAGGTCAGAATGTGGATATTTGTCATAAATTTCCAACTGACCACAAAAGCCCAAGTTTCCTGTTTGAATAGTTACATGTAAGATTTTCTTCACCTACATGTACATGTGTTCCTTTATAGTAGAATGAAAAATATGGAATATTTTGTACATGTTCATGGGTTAAACATATTGAACACAACCATCATGTCTAGAGACTATAACTCTTGTGTATTTTTGTATCTACAAGACATTCGAGCATTTTATTCTAATAGTAGTGCGTTTGTGATGTTGAATCAAATAATTACATGTATAAAATCATTTAAATCCATACATGGACATGCAGTTGTTCATGTCCCTGCAGATCCAATTTCATTGTTTTTTGAAACTCATCCTCTCGATGCTTCCAACAGAGACTTGAATTGCATGATAGTCAACTCCAATCACTCATCATCGCTTCCTTACCAAAGGTGCTGCAAGACATTGCAAAATTCAAATACATATATGTACACATTCATGTACATGTATGTACCGGTACACACGTGAACCCAGCGAGATCTAACAATGGCGATTTTTGTTTCATGCTATTTACAGTAGAGAACCGTAGTAAAACTGTAATTGTATCATTGAATATGTAGGCCTATTGTTTTAGGAGCTTTGGTGATTTCTGTGGATGGTACACAGAATTTCAACCAATTTCAGGTGAAGTCAGGGGAAAACTTAAACCAAAGCTGTACTTTTCTATAACTCCACCAATGGTAAAGTTTTGGCTGTACGTTGGCAACCTGTATATTCCTGGACTTTTTTCTGTTTTTTTTTTTATGTGAAAGTATTGCGTAAAGAAATGCATCATCAGAGCACTTCATATTGGTACATGTACATATACATGTATAGTGCTGAGCTATTGTGTTTTACACTTAAGACAATTCTCCATCCAATTTTTTTTTGGTAATGTCGCCAGAAAATTTAACTCTAGTCGTTTTTATGTTCTTTTGGAATCGAAATAATTTTAGATGCCTCTTGCACATTCATATGCATAATTAGGTCTCATATGTACTGCATTAGCTACTGAGCCAGTAAGGCAGTATCAACAATTATGGACCATCCATACTAAACAGCTTCAGAGCACATTTTGTACAAAAGCCTCAATGCACTGACAGCATTATTATCCCCATTAAACAGACATGCAAACACTCCTCAAACCATCACAGCTCCCCGGGGAGCTGTGATGTGTGTGCATACATGTATGTCTAAAACAAGTTGGGTATTCTGGGATTGTGGCATTGTATTTTACCATTGACACAGAGCGAAGAGCCACACCCATTAGTGCATGTACATACATGTACATGTATATGCCATATGTGGGTGATTCCAGAAATTAGGTCCAAAAGTGTGACATTTTCGTGTCCTAGTTACATCTGACCTTTGTTATTTGACATGGATATCACCGGAACTGATTTCAAACGATTACTATTTGTTTGGCAGGTAATTTGCATTAATTTATCACTCTTGGAAATTATGCGTTCTGAACTTACAAAATCATTTGTCAGATGTGACAGGGACACGCACAAAAAATGGACCCCTAATTTCTGGAATTACCCATGTGCGTTGTTTGTTTGGCAGGTGTTTCCTGATCTAAGGGCATGGTGTGAGAAGAGACGACTCTACCTCGTGGATGTCGACTTGAGATGGGTAAAGATGATTTAAAATTCAACGCCATCCTTCCAGCCGATACTTGTAACTAGAACTTAAAGGTTTAGAAGAACATCTCTTTAGTTTTGAACTGCATGTAATTCTTCTTTCCTCAACCCCATTCCTCAAAGGAAACATTATAAAATTAAGAAACTTGGACAAGCATTACATGTGGAATAACACTGAAACAATTGGAATAGACAAATACGAACTGCATGTCTTATTTCTTCAGGGTGTGCCCAAAGACACAACCTCCGAAGAGACGCTGAGGATGTGTCTGGGAGAGATTGACCGTTGCTACGCCGACAACATCATGCCTTTCTTTCTCAACATGACAAGGTGTGGACAGAGATCTACAGTTGTAGGGCTTATTCGGTCAAGACACGTGTAGCATAACCCTAACACTCCTCAATCCTTCACCTGTTGGAGGACTGAGGAATGTTAGGCATAATCTACGTGTCGTTTGTTCCAATGCTCAACAGTGCGCCCTTGTACAGTATGTCAGTATTAATGTGCAGTAGTTATCAGCCATTTATCAGGGTTTTATGACCAGTTTCCATTAAGAGGAATAGTACATGCATGTTGATTACATGTACATGTAAGTGCTCTTCCAACGTGTCCAATGGATCAGTGCCCATTAAGCCTAATGACATGTTTGAAAATATAGCAAAATATGAAAATCATGAAATATTGTAGATACGGCACATCCGCGGAAGAAAATGTCAAAAGGCTATCCATAAATCTCTGATTGTAGGGCTAATTGTAGAAAGAAGAGCATAAAAAGAAACCCAAGGGTCAGCAAATTTCAGCTTTGGCCAGCAATAACACCTACATGTATACCTGCGGAAGCTGGTAGCTGGAGGTAGCCCTTTCACATGGATACATGTATGTACATGGATAATTCCAGAAATTACGGGTCCATTTTTTTTTCATGTCCCTGTCACATCTGACATGTGATTTTGTAAGTTCAGGACACATTTTCTAATTTCCAAGAGTGAGGAATCAATGCAAATTACCTGCCAAACAGATAATTATAGTTTGAAATCAATTCCGGTGATATTTCCATGTCAGATAACAATGGTCAGATGTAGCAGGGACACGAACATGTCACACTTTTGGACCCCTAATTTCTGGAATCACCCACATGCACTTGTAGCGGTACCTGTGTAGCTCAAGGCTCTCGGCTGTAACCACACATCCATACTCGACGTAATTTACAAACTAGGAACCAATCATTAAATTACATGTACTGCTACTGGTCCACCCTGTAATCTGCTGTAGCATGTTCATCCAAACTAGTTATCATCTTTCCTCTTCGTTTTTTTCCAATTCTGTTTTACACATCCGTATCGCTGTCGCAGTGAGCGTTGTGGATGGATCCCAGGTTTAAGTGAAGTCCCCGAGAGCCTTCAGCAGGAGTATCGATGGATCCATGGTTTGTCCGTCACCGAGATGGAGATCATGCATGGAGCTTACCGCAAAGATAACTATAATTGTAAGTACCCTGTGCCAAACTTTACATGCTGTAAAGCCCTCCTCGTTCAAGCTGCCGTAACATTACATTGTTCATGTATTATTTCTTGACGTAAAAAACACCAGCGATTCAAATCAGTCTAAAGGCAAGTTTGTACTTGCTATGAATGTGGACCTTAATGCTGATGTGACATCAGCATTGATGTCCATATCTGCAGTTACCATGACAATATACAAATGGGCATTGTTTGCTTTCACACGAAGCTTCAAAAGTTCCAAAACAGAAAACTTGACAGGAAGTGGGAAATGAACACATAATTTAGCTGCAGTGGGATGTGAACCGCCAACCTCCTGAACCCCACAGCGGTGGCCTACCCACTTAGGTTCCCAGCCCTATCTTGCCAGAGTCCCTGTTCATCAGCGTCTTTGTTCATTATATGTTGAACGGCACGGACAAACTGTGAGACCGTCCTCCATGATAGGGCTGCATTTAAGTTGGTTAGAATTTCATTGCATTGATCACAAGGTCAAAGTTTCAAATCCAGCTCCTGTTATTTTCTAAATTCAACTGAAGATTTGGGGGAAAAATGATTCTCGTGATTTCTGAACTGTTTTCTCTTTGAGGGGGATAAAATTAATGTCTACCTCCTAATTCTGTCGGTTTTGTTTTCTCCTTCTATCCCAGCTTTATTTGCAATAAGAGATGCTTCCTTTTTGGACTCGGTGCCAGAGAAATACCACAAGGACTTTGTAGACTCCAATCCAGTCGCTTCCCAGAAACTCAAAGTGCTCAAGGGCATGCTGACAGACAGGTTCCCCGTAAGTTGGTAACCGGCAGAAAATGTGTTCTTCACTTCGCTGTCGTATCCACCATCGTCTATGGATAGTCGTGGGTAGTTACCACTGTACACAAAGTACCCTTCAGGTTTTCTACAAACATCTTTATTCTTTCTGTGAATTTAGTAGTACTGTAGCAATTAATTGAAAAAAACAAGGGGTCCTGTCAAAGGAATTTCAGACCAAAATTAATTTCTCTTTCGTCCCGTAATCTGTGAATAAATTGTCACACATTATGAGATCTCTAGCCATCCAGGACATAGAGCCTCTACGACAAACTATCACACAGAGGAAGTTATCCTCCCGTTTGCAGTGTCCAGAAGAAGAGTGTTTGTGTTAGGAGTAGATCAACTGTATCGATTTGAAAAGACAAAAAAGTGTTTAAATCTTTTGTAAGACAGCAATTTTGTTCTCTTTTGTTGTCCTTTGTGTTGTCGTTTGGAGTGCAATTAACAAGTTAAGTGTGCCGAGACTAACTTTTGTAATATTTGTTTGTGGCGTGGGTGGTGCAGGACAGGGAAGTTTTGTTTCATAGTCCGCAAGGGGAAACAAATATCCTTGTCACGGATCCAACTTTCTCCTTGTTATATCATGGCAGTGCGCTTTACCTGATGATAAGTGTGAGGAGATGGAAGTACTAGTTATGAGAAATGAATTAGCTTGCTGCAAAAGGAAGGGGCACTGAACTCTCATAGGGGTGTAGCCCCCAGAATTTAAGAATTGCCAATCTACACTGGAACCATTTTGGATGTTTTGGCTGACAAGACCTTGGCAAGACACTCAGTCTCCATGGTGTGTAAAAACTGACTTCACTGTTCTTATTCATGACGTACTTCACTTCAAGAATTAGTGAGAGTGCCCTAGCCATGATGTAACACTTTGATTGCCTCCAAAGTATGAACTCCTTCACTGCTAGTCATTTGTGTACTTTACCTGTCGTATCAGACTTCTGGGCTTCAAATCACCATTCTGTGTTAATGGCACTGGAACAGATTATGCCCTGCCCTCGCACTGTGAACTCAACATCCTTAAAGTGCAGGTGTATGTGACTGTACAAGGCAAAGGACTGCACTTGCCACCAGTCTGGCTCCTGCCTCCATAATTACATGTGTTCATAGCTAGAGTCCGGCTACAGTCTTCCCTCCTTCCCTGAAACTGTACATTAAACCAGGAACAAAATGCATCAACCAGCAAACTGCATATACCCGCTGGCCTTGGTAGCCCAAAGGAAGTTGTTGCTAGGTAACAAAGCACCCTCTGTCGATCGTGTACACAACCTATACCGGTCCAGCCAAGGGCAAGTGCTTGCAACAATCATTTGTCAACCACTGGTCGGTTTTCCCTGGTATTCTCTGCCCAAAGTATAACCCGAGTGCCGGGCAAATTTGAACCAGTAGTCAATGGTCGTCATTCAAACTTGTCCCATATTGGAAAAGGAGCCTTCAAGTGTATGCTATATTGCAGTGAAGGGGTTCATATATATTATTGAAGCACCTGTGAACTGTACTTCAATGCACTCACCCTCTTGTTTTTTTTTCCCAAATCCCATATTTCACAGATCAATGGTTCATCATCACTCCCCTTCTCCTTATCTTCAGCCTCCTCTTCTTTGACCTCGATGGTATCTATCAGTCCATCTCTGTCTCTTTTAGTCAAAACAGTCATTTTTGGTACACGTATCTGGCCATGTGTATGTCAAGGTTGTGAGTATATTGTAAGTTGTCTCAAACGCACAGTTCTGGGTGCCGTCAGCGCACACTCATCGTTGTTCGGTAGTTTTGTTGACCGCCTGTTTGATGGAGCCTTTGTCTGAATTAGCTTTGAAACATTTGTATTTGTACATAATCTGCTAATCAGAACTTGATTTCGACCAAGAGTGACAGAGATGTTGTATGAAATTCATTTTCTTTAGACTGGAAATTATCAAACCAATCTAATGTAGGAGACGTTGTAGTCACTCCTCATGTGAGGATGGTTTTTAAGGTCAGTCACGTTTCTGAGCGTCCGAGCAATTTTATTCTTCAATTTCACTTTTCACAGGCCTTTCCCCCCTCCAATTTCCAGAACTAATTGTGTGATGTAACAAACGGTGTACCTTCGGTTAAGTAACCCCAGCCCTAACTGTTTACGTCGATGTCATTGTAATCAAGATTCACAAGGTTATTGAAGGTGAAGATGACATAAATTAAAGCAACCGCAGTAAACACTGCTTTCCACCCCTTCTGTCATTTCCAAAAAGTTCCGTTTTGATCATACGGTGATATTGTGTGTTACCAGGATGGCCGGGTGTTCAAGTACCAATGCAAGTTTGGTGGAATTGACGTCGACACTGGCAAAGTGCAAATGGAAGGCCTGGACGAGTTTAAGAATATGGTACGCTCTCTCTCAACAGCTGAAAGGCTCAACGGTATCATGAATGCGTAACGGGACGCGCCATGTCTGGAAGCTCATATAATCAGGGCCCACTATTACGATTCTCTCTGGTATAAAGCGAAAAATGTTCACTCACCAAGCAGAGAATTTCCCGCTCACAGTGAGCACATATTTCACAGGTTAGAAAGGAAATTGGGCTTATGTGGATGCATAAATATAAATCCTGTAATAGGATTCTGCACTTCCTCGGTTAGTGTGGAATCATTGGGCTAGCGCTGTGAGCATAGAACGTTAAGCCCAAAATTCAGTGGTTAGCTGGCCACAGAATGGGACCAGATGTTTTGAGAATATTCACATCATTTCTACTTTCCTTTCCTGATTGACAAGTGAACGTTTTAGTCTTAGTATCAGCTGAGTTTGATGTGGGAACCGGGAAGAGTTTCATGAAACAGATGTTTTAAACCCTCAGTGTTATGTAAAGTGCAGCACCCTTGCATCGGGGAGTTATCTCGATTGTTCTGCGCTTTTGGACAGATCTTTCAGTTCTTCAAGACCAGGATCACAGAGCAGTACCCGCTGGACGAGAAGGCCAAGCTGGATCCGTACGAGCAGCAGCGAGAGGCGCACGACGCCTTCATGAAGAGCCGCAGCGCCATCGTCATCGGCAGAAACGACATCTTACAGAAGGTGAGAAATTTGTGGCTGTGGCTTGGTGACTTTAGAATCAAGACAGATCAGTGGTTATTTGGAGGATCAAACATTTGATGTCGCCTGTCTGTTTTAACACGTTATACATATTCATTGGCCCAGCATTCTTCTTTCATTGGTCAGTGTTTCAGCATGTCAGGGAGGTAAATATACATGTATGTAGCTAACTCCCGAATGCATGATCGACATTGCAACTCCTAGCCTTTCTGAAACAGGAAAGTTGTACACCAGTGTTAGCACCTAGACTTCCGATCATGCAACAGTGGTGATTATGTCAAGGTTGGTAGTGGCACCATGCTAGAACTTTCCAGCATCCAGTGAGATGCTGCTCACTGAAGTTACGGCTATGGTTGCGGATAGCAGTAATATCTTCAGCCATGGAAGCCCCTGTCAAGCAGCTTCAGCCAGTTTCCATAGACTCATGTGTTACCGTCAGCTGCAGTCAAGACATTTTGGACACAGCCAGAAGTTAAAGTTTTCAAGTCGGCTTGAGGCATTTTGCCATTGTCAGCAATCTGGCACTGGCGTCGTCGATGTGAAGAAGTTTTTTTTTTTTGATCTCAGATGGAGGAGTATGTGACCGACCTTGGCACAGGGGTGCCCCTGTTATTGCTGGGAGGTCCGGGCTCCGGCAAATCATCCATTATGGCCCGAGTGGCTGACGTAGCAGCGAACAAGGCAGGAAGTGGGGAGATACCAGGGTAAGCGAGGGTACCTGTCAGAACTGATGAGGCTGTTCTGTTCATTTCCTTGTCATCGGAACAGATCTTAATTCTGTTTGACAGACGTGGGGTCGCTTGAACTACATATGGTGATCATTTCAAATTGCACACGATTGTTTTTGTTCGTATACATCTCATTTCTTTTGTCTTTTCATTGATGATCATGAGAGTAAAATACCCCAGGATTGGAACTGTAATGCCTCAAGGTTTCAAGAAGAATAAAACTGTTGGTTCTGGGACGGCTGTCGATAACTTGTTGCGTCTTTGTGAATTCCTTGACATTGATGAGACGACAACACGTAACATTCTGAATGAACATTCATGTACTCATATTTAGGGCTGAGTCAATTCAAATAATTCACTATTCGAATATTCAACCTTCAATTGGATCGAATATCCGGATATTCGGTCGCACCGACCGGCAGATTGTTGATGAACAAACCATACATACAAAATCAGTTGCAATAACACACGCAATTGTACATTATTATCAAAGTAATAGCTTGTCACATCTAGGAGTATGTCCAGCCACGATTTAGCAAGATTGAAGAGATGAACAAGACTTCTTGCGCTGTTGGAAATTTCTATTCCTTTTAAATTGTTTAATGAATAATTTACTTTTTAAATGGTTGTAAGATTTCTGTTGCTTTTCATTTGTACCTAGCAGAAAAGAAATTGCTTGAACACTCTGAAATGTGTATAATTGACCATTTATTTTGTATTTTCATGTAGCGGTGGTGAAAAGGGCTGGCATGTCTTTTATCACTTTGTCGGTGCTATTCCAGGATCCACGGATGTCGAGAAAATGCTGAAGCGATTACTGAGGGAGTTGAAAATGTGCAATGTGAGTACAAGGCCAAGCTGCCCGGTGCAACACTTCCAATTTGTCAGATGATTTTCTAAAACTTCCATTCGAAATAGAAGTGATCCGACAGGAGTAAGGAAACCTTTTCATTGCGCCCATGTTTCTCATGATTGTTGATAAAGCCGACACCGTGTAGTTGCAGTAAGCGGTATCCTTACTGATGCAGGGTCAGTCAAATTGACCCCTTCGCTCTGGGAGACGGCGAGAGCCGCAGCTTTGTGTGAGGATTAGTGCATACCACACATACAGTCTATTCACCATGCAGCTGCTGGTTCAATGGGGCCTGCTGCTGGACAAAGCTTTGCATACTGGGCATACCGCAGCCCAGAAGTCACGGTCAAAAGAATCCCAGGCGTGAAGAGGTTAATATCTGTGTCCAGAGGGATGAATTGTCTGTCCGTTTCCTGCTAGGATTCCAACATGCCCAAGGATTACGAGACGGCTGCCCAACTTGTTGGAAGTGTCCTGTCCAATCCAAACTCCAGTCCGGTCATCATCATCATAGATGCGCTGAACCAGGTGAGGATTTTTTGCCCAAAGCAGAATTCCACATTCCGCTTCTTTCACCTGAGTTAAATCGGCTGCAACCGATTTTGTAATATTCATCGGACTGGTTTTCCAATGCCACTGTGAAACTTTTGGAATCTTTCACTGCACAATCCTATTTTCCCTAAATAGCTGAACGAAGACAAGGTGACCTCCATCCTGAGCTGGTTGCCCCGGAAACTGGCCCCCCAGGTGCGCTGCATCTTTTCCATGATCGACGACACCCCTCCCCACCGTCTGCTGAAGGACAGGAACGTTAAGCCTGAAGAGTTGGCTGTCACGCCACTCGACATGGATTCCAGGAAGGTTGGTTTGGGGTCCGATGAAGATCCCCTGAGTTTTGTAGTTGGGCAATTCCAGAAATTAGGGATCCAAAAGTGTGACTTTTTGTGTCCGTGTTACATTTGACCTTTGTTATTTGACATGGAAATATCGCCAGAATTGTTTTCAAACTATTACTATTTGTTTGGCAGGTAATTTGCATTAATTCATCACTCTTGGAAATTAGAAAATGTGTTCTGAACTTACAAAATCATATGTCAGATGTGACAGGGACACAAAAAAAACCGGACCCCTAATTTCTGGAATTACCCAGCTATCTCAATACAATTTGAGTTGTGGACACTAAGGACGAGTAAAATTTCCGTGGGATGACATCCACTTCATGTGAAAGTGCCGACAAAAAGAGGTGTGGATAGGTGCAAGATATCTTGTCCATTCCCCGTATGCCATATGCGCCTAAGAGTCTCATAAACTGAGATCGTTGCTTATTGAAAATGCTGCCTGTCTCTCATCTTGGTGCCATTAGGAAATTTCAGTTATCGTGCAACATCATTTCCCATTTTTATGATGACTAACCTGGAAAAGGAAGAGCACCAACATTAGACACACCTGAGTTTTCAATTGATTAATAATTGAATGAAAAATATGGGTTTTTTTGTGGTTTGATTGTGTGCACAGTGCCACGGAGTGCACTCATAATCATTCTCAAGCTGTTAAGATGAAAAAACGAGAGATTGTTGAGGTGTGTGGCAAAAGCCAGCTGGGAACCAGTCGTAGAAAGTGCGCATTTGTGCATAGCATTTGGGCCGGTAACCTGTTGTCACCAACCAGATTTAAGTGCATTGAAAAGGCAGGTACATGTACTTTAGAACTATAGATAATTAAACACTGCACTTTTGGTAAACTGTTTCGAGAAATAATTCTTGGCACGAATGAAACTTTGAGATCAGACCCACTGAATGTCTTTTGCCTTTGTGTCGTTCTGTCGCCGTGCCAACAGGAGATAGTTCGGGAGATCCTCGGCCGCTACAACAAGCGACTGGACGCGGAGCAGATGGCAAGCCTGCTGGGTAAGGACTCCTCCCAGAATCCCCTCTGGTTGGCCATCGCCTGCGAGGAGCTTCGCGTCTACGGAGACTTCAGCACCATCACCAAGAAGATCAACTCCCTGTCTGACGGCTTGTTAAAGTGAGTGCAACGATGTAGAGGGCTCCGTTCATTTTGGCTTCAAGTTTGCCCTCTTTAAAAGGATTGCACGGACGTCCGGTGGAGGCATTTTGTCTGTGAATTCCACTTGTTGACGTCAGTTCAGAGATTTCCATTCCATTCCAATGTCATTTTGCACTGACATAGGTTTCTCAATGATGACGCAAGTCAAAGTGGTATGCAAGAATTTTTGGAAGTTAATACAGAGATTATGGGTCCACACATTTGTTCTCTGGCTTTTGGCCACGAATATCCAAGAAATTGTTCTGTGACTTTGACTTTTGGAAGCAGTTGTAGGAATGTCTTTTGCCGTCCTTTTAGATGAGCTTGGCTTGTTCGGATATGTTCAGACTTGTCTTCAGCATGTTGACAATAATTTTAAATGGACATGTCACTGGAGACATCTCTGTTTCAGACATTTTTACATTTGGAAGTGACTTTAATACATGTAAAATTTTGACATGTCTATTGCAGGCAATTTGATTAAAGGTACATCTAGGTTATTCATTGATCAATGCTTTAACCACTACCAGCCGGGGACTCCGGGATCGGAGCCGTATGGTTTATATGTGTGGCCGGGGTCTCCGAACTCGGACAAAGGAAACAAGGCCCTGTAACAAAAGACCGTACTCCGAACAAAAGACCAGGCTGCTGGGCATGACCGGCATTTTTCACTCTCAAAAGTGGTGATAATCCAGCGTTATTTTGAAACCGTATACCAGGGTTTGGGGTATTTAGAGCAAGCGGATTACCACCGGGGACAAAAGCTCTCCACCACCGCAGCGATGAGCCACACAGCACCGCTGCATGCTAATCTGGCCCCTATTGAAAAGAGGTCAGCAGTGCACTGAGCCAGGTTCGTGAACAAAAGACAGCTGTATAACACCGCACAATCTGGGCTCTGTTTACAAGGCTGCAGGCCTGGCTGAAATATTCGGGTGTCAATGAAGGTCACCTGTCAACTTAGAGTAGTGCCTGAAGATTACTCCGTGCGGCTGTAAACGACTGTTAAATGGAATGATGAATTGTTGAAGGATTTTGAAAACGGAAAAAATGATAGTCATGCCGGCCCAGCATCCTCAACATTGAAAAATGCCCCGGTCCGAAGTGGTTAACTATATGCCAGCAAGCCAATTTCTGACAAAAAAGCCAGGTTTAGACAAGGCCCAGCTGTTGCTGTTCAGGTCGTGTGGATCACTTTTTACTGTTGCGCAGTTTGCTGAGCCAAGTCCTGGCGCGCTTCGAGCAGGAGAATGGTGGTTACCTGGTGGTGGCCACCCTCTCGCTCCTGGAGTGCTCCTCCAACGGACTGCTGGAGACAGAGCTGCTCTCTATCCTGGGCAGCGATGACAACATGTCCATCCTCACCAAGAAGGGCCACCGCAAGGACCGGGGCCAGGAGAAGACCCGGGGTGAGCCCCTGCCGGCCATCAAGTGGTCGATGGTGTACCGGGCTCTCCGGCCGTTCCTCAGGCCGTTCGGGGACAGCGGGGAAGGGCGGCTGGACTTCTACCATCGGTCTCTCAGCAAATCCGTCCGGCAAAAGTGAGCTCATTTCTTCTCTTTTTTTTAGCGGTCTTCAAACGTAAGAATTGCTCGGTAATCATTAATAATGAATATTCATAATAGCTGATTATCATATCTTCATCTTTGATAACTTGTGCAGTCTGAATTTGTTGAATCTCTTTATTAGGAAAAAAATTTTCTTTATCTGAAAAAAATGACAAGGTTTCTCATAATTGGATCAATATGGGAGGAACTAGTAAGCTTTGTAACAGTAACTCAAAAGGACTTGTATTTCTTGCTCTTATCAACTGTCATGACTGTTGAGACAAAGCCGCTTGACGAAACCAGCTTGTTAGCTTCGCCATGCCTGAGTTCCGGCGCCCTGTGCCGTCCAGCTTGCAATTCCTCACAACTCCTCCTCATCACCTGACTGACGGGAAAGAATGTGCTAAGCAGGGGGACGAACGGTCACTCCACGTGGGAACGACATTTATACGTGTTGTTAACTTTGTGTTTTCGGCAGATATTTTGGGCTCAAACCGGGCCAAGAAGGGGGCTCAGACAAAATGAGCAAGTGGTGGCACCAGGTGCTGGCCGACTTCTTCGAGCACGAGCAGAACATGGACCGGAAAGTTGAGGTGAGATAAAAACCGGGATGAGAAAAGTGACATTCCTGGACAATCACGCCTCAGACGTATAAGCAAAAATTTTCGAATGATTCCCCTGTTTGCTGTAGGCAAGTTTCAAGAAGAACTAAGATCTTCTAAGATATGCTCAAGAGACAATACAAGTCGTTCCTGGTTTTCAGAGTCTCTCCAAGAAGGCACATCAGGGAGTTCTTTTGAAATAGATGAAAAAACAATACGTTCCACAAAAATTCAGTTGATTCCATTATATATCTTTTCTGTGCAAACCCTTTCTTATGTATTTGAGAGCAAGCCAGTGATGTTTGCCATCGGTATTTTATCTGAACTTGCATTCTCCCGTGTTCTTCTCCAAGAGAATGTTTTTGCAGAAAAAACGTCCACTCATACGCTACGGCCAAGATCATACATATCTCTCCGATCACTGGCTTGTCAAAAAAAGTAGTTGCACTGACCTGCACCGTCAAGAGCTCTTGATTTGATTTAACCATTTTTAGTTGGCTTCATTGCTGTGTAAATCACACCATGAATCAGGCCAACTGTGAAGAAATTCCTTCACAGACCCATCTGTCGCTTGCTTGCAGGAATATCCATACCAACTGGTGAAGACGCACGACCAGGAGAGGTTAGCGCGATGCCTGACTGAGTGGCCCGTGCTGGATCGACTCTTTGACGAGGAGTACAGCTCACAGCTGCTAGCTTACTGGAGGGAGGTACGACAGAAGCGGCTGGAAACCAAGACCAATATTAAACTCAAGGCCTTGACCACAGCGGCTGATTCAACCAGTTTGAAGTTAGGAATCAAGAGGGTGAAGCTGAAAAACGGAGGCCAAGAAAGTGCGAAGAGCAATAACGGACTTTCCTCAACAAATCAAACGATTTTGCACCAAGCGAATAAGTACCCCATTCTACTGATGGCTCGTGGAATGGCCAAATTCTTTTGTACCGTTCTTAAAACAGGCATATTCATTTTTACTCCTAACATTTGTTTGGGGGACCAAGATGTTTATCAAGCAAGTGCTAATAGATCTTGGCACCAAACTTTAAGTGGCGGTTCGTTTGAATGATCCTTTTCAGATTGATAAGGACGGGAAATACTCCAAGATGGAGGAGAACTACAGGGCGAGCCTGAAAGATCTCGAGGCACGACCAGGCATCTCGCAAGAGGAAATCTCCATGAGAAATGAGAATATTGCAAGACTTTTGTAAGTGAAAATGCCAGAGCGGCGCTTGATATAAAGGCTTTATCTAATGATGCTCATGGCGATGGGGGAGTGGTTGGGTTTATTCTGTCCTTTCCATGGAGCAAACCGTAGTTTACAGGTTGGATTTTCCCACTTTTGTTGGCAATCTCCTGTGCTCATATCATTCACTTTCAAAATGCGAGAGAAAAATGGGTGATTGTTGCTGTAGAACTAACTGTCAATTGCCAGTTCTGCTGTGGCTTTGTTGACTTAAAAAAATAGCGTAAGTAGATGAAGCTCGTCAGTGTGGATCATTCTCCTACCCTAAGCCTCAAAGTACACTCCTCGTGTAAACGTCAGTCCTTAGATATGGGGTCAAAGTCAGAATCTAATCCAGCCACTAGTCCTAAGGACAGGCAAAGACAAATTTGAACAGACGGTTTTGGCTTGTTCACAAATTTACAATCTCCCATTTTGTCGTGAATCTTTTGACACCGGTGAACAAGCCTTCACATCGTCATCTGAAATACTGGGAGCAGTTGTAGCATGGCCTCATATAGCAGCCAGGAGTGCGAGGTTTAAAGACTTCCCTGGGAGAGGACAGACAGTCTTTGACTTTGGCTGGCAGATATTTCCATCCTAGATGAAACCCTGGTGCGCGTGTTGTTCAAACCTGCTGTGATTTCAAATGGGCAGTATCAGTAGGAAGGCCTACCATACGACTTATGAACAGGTTAAGAACTTCAGTGAAAGCTAGTGCTATCCTGAGGCTGTGTCCAAATTATGTGGCTATGGCTAGATGAAACGCATGCACCTAGGGAAGCCATGCCCAAGCGGCTACAACATTTCCCATGGACTTGTGTGCCAATTGTCAGCCACAGTCCCATGCTAACTCTCATGCTTGGATCACAACATTCGGGCTTCAGCCATTTCCCATAGACTTGACTGTTGCAGTTAGCCGCAGCCTCATGCTAACTCTCACGGTTCAATCACAGCATTCAGGCAGGTCTATACAACCACGCAAAGGATCTCATAGACAAGGCAGTGTCCCTAGAGCAAGAGCACCTGGGTTCCAGACCAGAGAGAATGGTGGAGCTCTATGCACTCATGGCCGAGCTTTATGACGAGGTGGGTGAAATAAACCTGATTACTGAAACCAGTTAGGTACTTGTTATCCAGGTTTTGTGACCCAAATGTATAACCAAGCTAGCACCTTCTGTAATAAACCACCGTCAACTAGTAGAGGACGGTTATCTGGTTTATGGTATGGGTAATAGTTAACCACTTCGTGCCGGGGCATTTTTCAACGTTGAGGATGCTGGGCCGGCATGACTATCATTTTTTCCGTTTTCAAAATCCTTCAACATTTCATCATTTCATTTAACAGTCGTTTATAGCCGCACTGAGTAATCTTTAGGCACTACTCTAAGTTGACAGGTGACCTTCATTGACGCCCGAATATTTCAGCCAGGCCTGCAGCTTTGTAAACAGAGCCCAGATTGTGCGGTGTTATACAACTGTCTTTTGTTCACGAACCTGGCTCAGTGCACTGCTGACCTCTTTTCAATAGGGGCCAGATTAGCATGCAGCGGTGCTGTGTGGCTCATCGCTGCGGTGGTGGAGAGATTTTGTCCCCGGTGGTAATCCGCTCGCTCTCAATGCCCCAAACCCTGGTATACGGTTTCAAAACAAGGCTGGATTATCACCACTTTTGAGAGTGAAAAATGCCGGTAATGCCCAGCAGCCTCGTCTTTTGTTCAGAGTACGGTCTTTTGTAACAGGGCCCTGTTTCCTTTGTCCGAGTTCGGAGACCCCGGCCACACATATAAACCATACGGCTCCGATTTCGGAGTCCCCGGCTGGTAGTGGTTAACTTATTACAACACATTCTTAAGTATTGCCTTGTAAAATCTAAAGTAGGGTATGCTGCTAAACCTGGTTAAAACAGTTACGTTAGTAATTTAAAACGTTTCTTTCAAATTCTTAAAATTGTGTGAAGTCAGTAACCGTTGTCTGTTATGCATTCTCTGATCAATTATACAAGTGTTCCCATAGTCTTGGTAAACCCTTGTGTACCAAAAATTCCAGGACAAATTGAGAAACCAGAACAATTTTCAGTTAAGTCTGCAAATTGCACAATTTTTTTGGTTCTTCTGTCAGCTGTGCAAGCTCCACGATTTCATCACGAGGGAGCAGCTCAAGGAACTGAGGCCAGCCATTGACTTCAACCGGCGATCCATCAAGATCAGGGAAACCTTGGAAGGAGAGAGGCACAAGGTAAGCGGGCGATTTTCATTTCATGCCTGCAAAGATCCCTGGGATACAAGAAGAACTGCAACCAGAACACCGATTTTCTATTCTCTATCTCACTGCTGCAAGTTACTATCTGACCGTAGCACAATAGAACGTTGCTGTGAGCTTCAAGCTGTACCAAGAGAGGGCGCACTTTTCTTGGCAACAGAGGCTCCCTTGGTTGGAACCGAACTTCGCTGGTTTCGCAAACAACTAGGAAATGCACACGTTACGGTCGCATCGCTACCAACAAAATGAACACTCTCGACCAAACTGGCTCTTTTCAACCTGTGAGGGGGTGTTTCTGCTCGAGGCGGATCGTCAGTGAGGAAATCATCGGCTCTAGATTCTGATTCTAAGTTATAACTCTGATGACAACATAATTATTGGCTGTACGGAGAGAATAACTAGCTGCGGCAAGATAGTAACTCACCACGGCAACGTACCAATTCGACCCAAATAAAGTTTTAATGTGCAAAGCAGAGAAATCTGAAATTTCTAACACGTTCCCTTGGCAACTTGAAATGCACCTGTAATAACACCCTGACTGGGCATCTCTTGTTGCAGTACAAGATGGCAGACTCGGTGATGCGCCTGTCTTTCAATCTGAACAACTGGTCCGAGTGCGGGGGAGACTCCTCGCTGTCCGCGGAGGAAGCCCAGGATGAGTCGGTCGTGCAGGTCGACGAGGCCATTCGACTCTTCAAGGAGGTAACCTCCAACCCCCTTCCCCCCCGCTGAAACAGTATCCCAGTGCCAACAGTTACTGATCGCAACACCGCCGCTAGTCAGTAAACACAAGCAAGCTCAGTGGTCAAGAGGTTAAGACGTCTCCACGCTCGATTCGAAGCAGAAAGTCCAGCCTTGAATCTCTCCACATTTGCCTCTTCACTGGAAGCATGTTGATTTCTCTGCAGATGACCAACAAACACATCGGTCTGATCTGATGCATCTTCTGAAGTCACAATTCAGCAATTCATGCCCCATGCTTGGTTGTCCATAGAGCACACCACAGTTTCCTTGACAGAACACCTATGCAATATCACTTAATTGGTACCTTCTTCATTCGTAGATTGGTGATCTAGGTAAAGAGGCTGAAGCCAGCATGACCAAGGCCATTGTCTTCCCTCGCGGTGAACCAGAGCAACTAGAGGTAAGTGACGCACGACATGCCAGCTCGAACGTGTACAGAACGTGCCAGTCAGCTTATAGGACCAGCGTCTCAAAAGACCTGTGACAAGTCTCGCTTTGAAGCTTGCGCAGTCTCGTTACTGAACTCTTCCATCACAAATGCACGAGAATGATGGTTCTTGAAATCTAATTTCTCCGTCTCATTAACAGTGGTACGAGTTGGCCCGAGAGCAATGCCAGCAAGCCTACGGCGAGAACTGCAAGCTCATGACCCGAATCATGAGCAACACCGGCATCTACTACGAGGACAGGAGCGACTTCCAGATGGCCTACGACTACTTCGTGCAGTGGCACGAAATCTCCAGAGAGGTGAGCAAATGCTTTACTCGTGCCCTGTATGACTTGACGAGTGTTGAATTGGCGTCTGTATTGATGACTTGGCATTTTTACACATGCACCATTCTGTGAAGCCAATGTGGGTTCACAGTCCACTGAGCACCATGAGAAAGCACACAGTAAACAAAGTGTGGCGTCATCATAAGAGAGGTCTGTTGCACACCACAGTTGCCCTGTTCCTGTAGCTGATTTAGAGGGGGAAGGACGTACCCCTCTCCATTTATCAAAGTTGGTTTTCTATTTTGGGGGGAAATCTGGCCCTTTTTCCCCCATTTGTTTCTTATCGACTTAAATTGAAGAGAAAATGTTCGCTCAGATAGAAAAAGTGTCCTGGTTAAAGTCTTTGCCATGGCCGAGAAAGATATCGGGGTATCTATCAGGGCAGCATTGTAGCTGGGAAGTGAACAGACTGAATCATACGTGTATATCATTTGATCAAGATTTGTATTGGTGAGGGACTGATACCGTTTCTGTTCTGCCTCAGGTTTTCGGTGAGCAGCACCCCAAGACGTTATCAGCCCACAGCTGCATCAACGAGCCCCGCTACCGACAGATCCAGGCGCGGCGGGATCAAGAGAGGCACATGAACCAGGAAAATGCCAATGCGCGGTAGGCAGGGGGGTGGCTGGGAACAGTCACCGGTCCGGTCGAATATTACCAGCTGCCGCCGGAAGTAACACAGGCACCAAAGCAAGCTAATGGCTGGAGCCACCTCCCATTAGCCTTTGGAAGCGTGGCAGGCACCGTAGAGGGTGCTGTTTGAAGGGGGTAGTTTGGAGGAAACACCGAAGACTTCACCCGCACTGAATAGCGCCCTCCTATTGTGTCCACCATACCTCAAATATGATTATGGACACGTGTCGATTCCGGCCGCAAAGGACATGGTTCACTCCCAGGAGTCTGAACTTGTTCAAAGGTTCTCTACCGTTTCTGCACGCTCAGCTAGTGGAGCACTTGCACTGAATTTATTCAGATTTTGCTCGACTAGAAAGTTCCCGAGTACACACTCTACGGTTCTTATCAGAACCATGCCTCTTCCAAAAGAGATCCACACGGTGTTACCGCAAGCCCCCTCTTTAGTAGAAAGTTCTCCAAGATGAAATCTTTAGATATTTTGAATGACCCTTGTGCCCGTTTTGCTTTTTTATTATTCCATTGTAAAGACTGCCGATGGAGCCTTACTTTGAGGCTGAAAGAAGTAGATCTTTGTGTCTATATATAATGGACGAGTTTATCACCTCAAATTATAATAGTTTGTTTTTAATTAAGCAACATAGGTTTGTACAGGAATGAATAATTGGGCATGTTTTTGGAGTCTTTTTTGCTCAGATCTTTTAAACTTTGTTATAAAATTGAAATTTGAAGCCTTATTTTCCATGTTATTTTTATGGCACTTAGTCTATCAAGAAAAGGGTAATCAGAGATATTTTCACGCACCGAATGAACCAAGTCAGAGCCGCCTCAACATCAGAGTGAAAGACAAATAGACCCACACTGTCAGATCTGAAAACCTTTTATTTTCATCAATTTTTATGTACACGGGCAATTACTACAGAATACTACACCACAGTAACATACTTGCATGCAAATCAAGTTCATATCTGAAAACGTTCCCGACGTCTTCGGACTTCAACTTTTGGAAACCTACCCTCCGTGAAAGAGGGATGCAGTTTTAAAAGATTTACATAAAAATCATGTAATTATGCAATGGTGACAAATAAATATTTACAGCAGGTTTTCTTGAGTTTGTATAAAACAAAAGATTGTGTGGTTTGGACTTTGGGGCAGAATTATAGAGAAGCTGACAGAAATGATTGTTTTCTGCTTTTGTCAGCCATGGTGAGGTCAGTGACCTTCTCATGCATGTACAATATTTCTGAAGCACTTGGCGTTTTAATTAAGCAGTGTGTAGTGAGCATTATGTACCAAAACATTTCAGACTGGTTAGTTGATCTCTCTCAAATGATGTGACTTCTGAAAAGGTTGCCACGTGCATCGGCATTCTGGACGTCCAATTTTCTTGATGCGCATCTGCTGCACGGCGTTTCAAAGATATTTGGACCAACACAAATGTGAGCATAGCGTACATGCACAACATCTGCACGCACTCCTGATGGTGTTGAATACGCAGCCGGAAATTCCTTACGAAGATGGTGTCCTATGAGACAGATCTCTACTGAAACTCACGACAGTTTCCATCCAGTTTTGTCAAGGGAAGCCCAGGAGAAATTACCCAAAACACATTTTTAACAGGCTGTGAAAACGAAGAGCTAAAGAATTGATCATCTAAGCAAGCAAGCAGTACTAATGTTTTGATGAGCAGAGTCAATCAACAGCGAATATTTGCCTGTACCATACGACAGTTTCAGAATTTCAGACTTACTCTAAAAAGCTGGTTAACATGTGTAATATCCCTGTGTCAGGACCTTCAATTGTGCCCAGTGCAAATATACAGAGAGATTCTATTGGACTGGCACTGTGCTCTTTACTAGCATAGCTCACTTTGTGTTTGTTTTCTGTGGCAACTTTCCTACTTTATGTATCCCAAAATTATCCCTGCATAAAAGCCTCTAATTTACTAGCCCAAAGAACTCGGGCGTTCATGAGGAAAATTCAAACGAAAAGTAGTCGTGTGGCTCATGGTAAGGGGACTCCTCTGCAGTCGAGTGTGGTCACTGCTTGAGCTTAAATAGACCACAGTGCTTAGTCATACTTCTATAAATGTCCTAAGGACAGCATCATTTCCTTTGAGGTAAAAAGGGCTGCAATTGTTTTGTGTATACTTTGATATGTCGTTCTCTATGTACAGATAATAAAAGTGTGCAGTATGGAAAAAGTTGAACATCCCACGCTGCGTTTGCTGATGCATTCCTTGTATGATCTATGTACGAATCATGCAAGTAAAGAAACAATGTACATGTAACTGGGTTGGGATTACGCCCTGTTCCAGTCCTGCACCTGACAGATAATCCACCGCCACAGACCTTTACCACAATGCTGCCATGTTTGTCTTATTCCCTGTAGACCCACTGGCAATAGTAATACAACTCTGCCTGGTGATAAATGGGAACAGACTGTTTTCCCTTCCAGCCGTGGCTTCGTTACCCTACTTTTAATGGTAAGAAAGCAAGATGGCTGCCCCGTGATAGAGGTCTATGGACTGCGTGCACATACTTTGAGCACAGAGCTTTTGAGATTGCATAATTACTTGCTACACCACAATAACAATTCCTCTCTCCCTGCAATCTCTCTGGCCTGGTTCGCATTAAAGTGAGCATTGTTATTGAATCAAGTACCTATTCAAAGCCTTCATTTGACCCTCAACTTCTGTTGGCGATCCTCAGGGTGATGCCACGGCACCGAGATTTTGACTTACGGTGAATTTATCAAGGCCATATTCTGACTACAAGCACTAAAATGACTCGTTTCTACTCTGAGAGGCTGAAATAAGGCATTGTGCATTTTAAAAGTGCGTGCTGCTCAGCCTGCCACCAAAAAAAAATTGTTTCTGAAAAGACAATCTCATAATCGGTTCTATTTCCTGAACACTGAACGGTGTGCACCAGAAGTGCAATTTCTCACCAGTAGATAAAAAATTGACAATCCGCAAATGACGGCTCAAATTACCTCGACGTCCATTATAAATGACATCCGAGCACTTTATTTCTGTGTCCAATTTCCCTCTGAATTCCTATCTGGAGCAAATGGGTTTTTCCGATTGGAATAGATTGTTTTCCTGCAGCTGGCCAGTCCTTCCTTCGTTTTCTATCCATTCAGGAGCTGGACAATCCGCAATTATTTGGAGGTCAAAAGCAGCTCAATTTTCAGCTTTCTCCTTACGACACTTTGCGTCATGTGACCAGCTCAATTTTCAGCTTTCTCCTTACGACACTTTGCGTCATGTGACCAGCTCAATTTTCAGCTTTCTCCTTACGACACTTCACGTCATGGGACCAGCTCAATTTTCAGCTTTCTCCTTACGACACTTTGCGTCATGTGACCAGCTCAATTTTTCCCAGCTTAGAGTCATGTTTCATGAACATTATGAAAAGCTATGCCACTAGTGATTGTCCAAGAGGAAAACCCTCCCCGATTTTCTCAATGTTTGCACATTTTGTAGTCCTTCGACAGCTCTCAATCTAATCTCCCTTGTCACTGAGTTGACTACAGTTTCACCTAAACTGTAACTTCTGTTAAAAAACATCTCGATTGAACTAAAAAAACTTCAATTTGAGCCTCTCACAATCTAGAGCTATTAGCATACTGCATGATTGATTTACGACTTTTATACAACACAGAATTAATTCTCTGGACTAAAATAAAAAAAACCAAAATGTACACACAAATTTGTACTTAAATAAATGCATACGCAACAACAAAGTGTACAGCTAAAGCTGTCACAATGTTAGTATTTGGGCTGTAACTTAAACAGCTTGGACCTGAACAAGCACAAACAAACTTAAGCAGTAATCAATAAAAACAGGTGTTCTGCATGTCCCAGGCTTACTCCCACAAGTCTTCCGTTCGACCAAACTTGAACACGATTCCCCTGTACAGACGCAAAACAACAATTCATTAATCCTCTTGGGTAATGGATGTTCGTCTTCAACACTATTCTGTCCCTTCTCCAAAAACTCCTGCAAGGCATTCTAAATTTTGATATTATTTTAGGCGCTCGGCTCTCGTTAAGGGCAAAAAAACCAAAGACAATACTCACGACACAAAGATCAGGAAATTCTGGAAGAAGATTGCTATGCCTGGGTAAGATTCTGAAAATTGTTCTGTTGAGGGAAAAAAAAACGGTCAAGCCTTGAATGGTTTATCTTTTAGAAGCAGCGGGTCACATTGTTGCCTTTTAAAAGGCACTGCCCGAGAGAAAACTAACCTGCCCTACATAACCAATTCATGCCAGAGGATTTGCAACCTGTTGACAATTTTCAGAGACATTCAAAAGCTCAGGAAGCATGGTGAGACTATCTGCCAATTCCCACTCAGAGTAGCAGGTGATGTTGATTTTGTGCATACAAATATCGATGTGCATGTACGTGTGCATGTGGTTTGACCATTCCATGCAGGCCAACGGGGTGCGTTTACCTGGCTTTAAGCAGATTAACAAAATCATCTTAAAGGTCGGGGGAGGATACACAGCAAATTCTTCAGACAATTCTGTGACAGTTTTGTGGCAGAACTTGAAATGTCCAACAGCTACAGAAAATTATTCCCGGGCGTTACGATTTGCCTTCAGGAATTCTTTCCCAAAATACAGAATCTTGTTGAAAACGATTAGCCTTCCGGCTGCAGTCTACCATATTCTTTGGCATGTAAAACAAAAGAGGCAATTGACCTGAGTTTAATACACAAGAGTAGAATGGACAGCTTGTTGGATCTTTAAACTTACTGTTGACCACGTAGGGCCCAAAGAGAATCCAGCTGGCACCAATTAGTCCACCAAAGGCCAAGAGGAAACCAACAAAGAGCCAGAGACGGGCTCCTGAAATAAAACAAACACAAAAGTCATTAAGAACAAGAAAGCTGTTAGAAAAAAGTGCATACACCAGTGTTGTAGGCAGGTCCATCACAAGTACCTGCAGGTCCATTGCAAGTTCCTGCAGGTCCATCACAAGTCCCTGCGGGTCCATCACAAGTCCCTCCAGGTCCATCACAAGTCCCTGCAGGTCCATGGCAAGTTCCTGCAGGTCCCTGCAGATCCATCGCATATCAACCAAACAAGTCAACCAGTCTTAAGCCACATCAAAAGCTATTCAAATGAACTCTGACTAGAGCATTTCTTCGCCACTGTGCACCCCACTACTTATGACTGGCCTTGTGAAAGGAATTATGACTGGCCTTGTGAACAGACTTATGACTGGCCTTATGAATGGACTTATGACTGGCCTTGTGAACAGACTTAAGACTGGCCTTGTGAACGGACTTATGACTGGTCTTGTGAACGGACTTATGATTGGCCTTGTGAAAGGAATTATGACTAGCCTTGTGAAGGGAATTATGACTGGCCTTGTGAAAGGAATTATGACTGGCCTTGTGAGCTTGTGAACAGACTTATGACTGGTCTTATGAACGGACTTATGACTGGCCTTGTGAACAGACTTATGACTGGCCTTGTGAACGGACTTATAACTAGCCTTGTGAACGGACTTATGATTGTCCTTGTGAACAGAGTTATCACTGGTCTTGTGAACGGACTTATGACTGGTCTTGTAAACGGACTTATGACTGGTCTTGTGAACAGACTTATGACTGGTCTTGTGAACGGATTTATGACTGGTCTTGTGAACGGACTTATGACTGGCCTTGTGAAAGGAATTGTAACTGAACTTATGGAACTGAAAGGAACTTATGGCAGGTCTTATGATGGACTTGATTACAACTCTAATAGGCAAACCAAGTGCCATCCGAAGAGGGAATCATCCTGACCCTTTGAGACATATTAAACCCCATGCATAATAACTAACAGTGGCTTGACTCTATACACATGTACCTTAAGCAATCCATGAAAATCCTTTAAATTTGGAAGGCTTAAAACTAGTGATAAAAATTCCAGTTTTTATGAAAGGCTGTTTGTAAACAGCACGAGTTCTGAAAATTCTGACAGAGGAAGCAAATGTCTGAAGTGAGATCTAATTAATCATTATGCCAAAGCTTCCAACACCAAAACTTTGTAGACAAAGAGGCCTCTTTGGACTGCAAATACACGTACATGTATTTCTCCACATCATTGTGGAATTTGCAAGCTTCTGAAATAAGGTCTTTAACCCAGGGGGGCATGGTGTCATTTTGTACCTCTTTGTCCAATGCATCCCGTGTTGTATGAGTCGCCTCTAACCTGGCCCGCGGACACTGCATTAATCCTGCAACACAAAATGGGTGAACATAAAGCTATCCTCAGCGACAGATGTCTCGCAAGAATGGAAAGAATTTCAGTTGCTAACATACAGCTCACACTGAATCACACAGTTCTGTCACTTTAAGCAAAGAATCTCCGTTGACAACAGCAAACAATTTTCAGCTAACTGCTTACAGATTTCGTGAAACAGAAAGGAATTTCCGCATACTTCCCCCCAAATAGTTATGCTTCCTGTATTCCCTACCTAACGTACTTAGACAGTTCCACCCTGAAGTCACGGGGGGGGGGGAGTTTTGGGAAAATATGAAATTGGAAACAAAGGGAAAGAAAGGTCTATTTCTGTGTGAATGTGGTGCAAAAAGGTCCAATAGGTTTAATTACGCACGCAACTACGGCAGTACAATTGAATTATGTTCATTTCATTTGAAACAAATGAAATTGAACCTAACTGTTGCTATTTTCAACCCATAAACACTTAGCTGCACATGGAATCATAAAAAATGTGCACAAAAAATTTTCCTAACGTACCTACCTACCCACCCTGTTTTCAAATGCAGCGTAAAAGCAAGAACTCTGTGGCCTTGTGCGCACGTGCACATCACGTGACTATTCAGAATTCACAGTTACATGTAGGCCGGTAATCAAGCGTGCAATCTGCCAACAGTTTACAAAATTACAAACAACTGCAATCACACGGGCTTGTTGGGAGCTGTCCATGGGAAAAGTATGAAATATCTTTCACTTCAACACAGTGAGAAATAAGCGTCTTTACAGGAGGTGAAGTACTTACATGAAGAAGGCTATCGTTGAGACCACTCCACAGACGTGATAGGCTTTGACCAGTTTGTCGTCCTGGGGATAACATGCTGCGGCATCTATGGCTAACCACCAACCCGCAAAAAACTGCAAAACACCGATAAACACGACGAGAGCGAAACATGAGACTGATGTAACAAAATGGGTCAAATGAGTACATGTATTTCATTTTTGTGCTGACTGAAAGAGATTCAAAACACGACACCAACAGAAATGACTGCGGCCAATTTCATAGAGCTGCTTAACCCTCCTATGCTGAAGTCACTCTTTGGTTCATTTGGTAAACACCTCAATGAAGCACAGCTGTGTCGTGCTGAGCACTGCACCAACAGTCCCTCACAGGAATATCAGATTGCCCTTTTGTGCTGCCCAACAACTGTGCTTCACTGTTTCATGTGCATAATTGTGCAGTAAACCAAATGCAGTGAAGAGGACTGCACAAAAGACCCTGGGTCATTTTGTGCTGGCAATCTACTGTGTACACACTGAACCTGTGCATTTTGAGTTCCATATAGAAACTATATGCTCACCAGTGACTGTGGGCATTTGTGCTGTAAAACCAAAGAAGGGTTAATGCACAAAAGTTGCTTAAGTGTGAAAAAACCTCGCTTGACAAATCAGGTTACCAGCCAAAACTCTTTGGGATGTATATTGTTTTGGAATGGTATTCATCAGTCTTTTGGTTAGCATGACAATCACATAGATTTTGAGCTGGTAACCTTTGGTTTTTTAAGCAAGTTTTTTTGTGCTTAGGCAAATTTTGTGCTTAAGCAGCTCTATGAAATTGGCCCCCGCTGGTGATGGATTTACAAACGAGTAACGCATGGCAGGGGCAGTTTTTGGGGTGGGACCTGGATATGTGAAGGGGAATTTAGCCCCAAAATTCTCCATCCTGACCTCATCTAGTGGGCTTGCCTCATTTTGGACACAAAAATGCTTGCCGTAAGGCAACATGTTCCTACTTTTGCCTCAAAAAAAAGGAAGTCTCTCTTTGCCACAACTCAGGGATAATGATGGGTGGAGTCAAGAGCCAGTCGTTTCCCTTCCCCGACTCACCAGGATGCCGGCGGCGACGGAGGCAATGAAATTCCGCTTCTCCCCGAGCTCACACCATTCTGGCAAGTGGCACTCAACACGGTCTAAGCAGCCAGACATCTCGGCAGGCCGTGGCACCTACCCAAGCACGCGTGTCACACCAACGTGCGTGTCGGAATCTCCGAAAGAACTTCACCAAGCAAATATTTTTTCCCTGACCCGCGTGTTATGGAATTCCCTTCATATGAGGGTGGTTTTTGCAGTGACCTCTGCTACTTGAAAATTTCCACTGGAAGCCTGTCTTCGATGTTGCAATGTACGACTCCTAAAAGAAATCACAATTGAAGTGGTTGTGAATTATTGTAAGGTACTACATTCAACCTCCGTGTTTGCACAAACATGGCAAAAATATCAACTGATCACAATCGTTTGTAATGTTCAGTAAATAAGCCTACAAAGCAATTACTTTCAGAACTGTAAGGTTTATATAAACCTTATAGATAGCCATGTGCAAACTTGCATAAACACATTTTGGGTGTTTTGATTGGGCCAACTTACTCTGCCTTCACAGCTATTTGTGCAACCAAATTTCATACATGCCATCTTGGTGAAGTTAGATGTCGGACGGGGAGGTTTATTCACCTTATATCCTCTTTAAAATGATGAAATTCTTGAGTATTTTGGCCATCCACGCGACAAAAAATCAGCAACATCACTGAGCATGTACTCTCAACAACTGTCTGATGTGTAATAGCTTGACCAGTTGCAACACAACTCATATCTTTTCCTTTTGCTTTCCTGACCGCATGCAAATGAAAGCTGAGCTATGATTGGTCATTGGAATGGAAACAAATTGGGCCAATAACAGTGCAGCTTTCATCTGTAGGTGTCAGGAAAACATTAGGAGCTGTGTTACGATTGGTCAAGCTACTACACAGCTGACAGTTATTGAGAGTACATGCTCATCAGTGATCAGGTGATGCTGCTGATTTTCTGTAGTGTGGATGGGCAAAATGCTCAAGAATTTCACCATTTTAATGAGGATACAAGGTGAATAAACCTCCCCATCTGACATCTAACTGTGCCAACATGACCAAGAAGGCATGTATGAAATTTGGTTGCACAAATAGTTATGATCAGACGATGGAACTAAGTTGGCACAATCAAAACAACCAGAATGTGTTTATGGGAGTTCGTACACAGCTAGCTACCTACAAGGTTTGTAGAAACCCAAGTTACAGTTCTGGAAGTAACATCTGATATGAAATATACAATGAATAGCAATGCCATCACCACGACACAAGCATGATTCACGGTCATACATATATGGATACAGTCACAACGGTGAACTTTGGTCATCGAATAAGCAAATTAAATTCAATTCCGTCAGAGAAGTGTTTCTGCATGCAACGTAATCACGGCAATTTCAGTAACCAAAGCACAGTCCACATGTAAATACCCAGCAAAGCAAAATTATTGCCTTAAAATACGGCAAAACTTACCAGATGCACTTGTTGATTAACCTGGTAGCGTGAAAAAGATTTTTCAAACGGTAACGCAAACTGACAAAATTACCCAAATTTCCGTACCACCATGACCACGCAGCTAATCACACGCCCTAGTTTTTTTAATAACCTGTGATCATAATTTTTTTAGTTAACTTGCGCCCTCTGTTGGATATCCTGTCATTTCTGACGTTTCAGTGGCTTCAACCGATGAGTGCCTACGACTTTTGCATGTTTTTATCCAGCTAGTTCTAAAAAGCTATCTACATAGCACCTGCCCCTTTTCAGAAGCAGAGGTGAGTCCACCGCCTACATGCAGGAAAACAGCACAGACGCGTTATGCTGCCAACTCCAAAAATCATTTTATCTCGTTTAAACGACTTAATTTCTATTTTTTACGACTTATTGTTTTATTTAAACAAATTGTTGTTTTGTTCAAATGGCATAGTTATCTCGTTTAAAAGACATATATGTAGATTATTATTATTATTTTTTCGCGTTGGCAGCAATACGCTTCCGTAAAACAGAAACCCAATGTGTTCTGGAGTTCTGCTACGGACGTATATAAAAAAACATGGACTTGCAACGCCTTTGTATGAAAAAGAAACCAACCAGCAGCCATTTTACCGAGTCTAATACAAAAGCGTGGGTTGCTCCCTTCTATTGACGTCAGGAAGAACTAAGGCGGGCATTTTAATTGCCAGGAAAGCTTTGTATTCGGCTCGGTAAAATGGCCGCGAGTGGATTCCATGATCTCTATAATGGTCCAGTCCACTAATTCAAGCCCCATTGAAAACAGTGTAAAATCAGCACTGTTCAGGGCCCAATCGCATGCACGCCAACATCCCTGAGGTTTCTTAATTAATAAATCGATTTTATTATGGATATCAGTGCCCGAAATCGGCGAAGAGCGACCTCACGCGGTCTACTAAATATGCAAATCAGCTGAACATGATCCTGGTTCAGCTGATTTGCATATTTCTCAGACCGCATGAGGTCGCTCTTCGCCCTGATTTCAAGCGGCAGGTGCGCACTGCATGCCGTGCGCTGCGACGAATGACAAACGCCTTGACCAAGGCTACTGACGGACGTATGATACAATTATCGTTTGTTTGGTTGTGCCTTTATAACAGAAAGCTGTGTTTGGGCATCAAAGCAATTTAAATTTAAGTTGCGAAGATGGGTAAGCACCGTACAGACTTGTCACTAGAAAAGAAAACTTATGTCTTACATGAAGTCCCTTAGGCCAAGAGGTCAGCCCGTCTAAGCTTCTGCGGTGCTCAATTCGAGAGTACGCCCTACCAGGGCGACACCCATGTTAACGGCCACGTCATGGTCCTACAGGACCACCCCTATTGGGAGCCTTGCCAGAGTGGACGAGTATAGTTCCCGGCAAACAAGGGACACACAGAGAGGGAATTGGCAGTGGGCAAGGACCCCTCCTTCTTGCATCCAAGCCATCATGTCGGTCATCTCTCTGGTGTTTAAAACCACGGGAATGAATGGCATCGCATTTCAGGCCCATGCCTTCTGCCGTAGCCATAACAACACAGCCAACTTTACGACAGCTGGGCCATTTCCCAAGATGCACCTCAGATTATACAGACATCGCTTTAGTTTGGTGTCATCTGCTTTTGAAAACACAAAAAAATAATTCTCTACTTCTTCAATTCACAGTTTTTCCTTGCTTTTCAATTAATTTCAATTACGTCGCTCCTCATCACCCACAGTCTAGTATAAATGTACCTTCTTCTCAAAATCCTCTTCAGAACTGATTATTACAGCTCCTTAATATTGGCAATCTCAATTTTCCAAATTAAGGAACACGTAGGGGGTGCAACCATATTTTTTCTCTCTAAGTGAGACCATTATACGTAGTTTTACTGAAATGTATGAAATGGGCCTTGGTGTAGGCCAACATACAAATCAGTATTTAGTTCCAACTGAAACAAAACACTAAATACGAACAACCAAATATTCGAAAGGTTTCTCGCCGGCTCATATATTTGATCAAATTCGCGCGACATAGGTACACACAGAGGCGACACTGCCACGAAGTATTCAAGCTCTCATTATACGCATTCCATCCTTGCCAAGGAACAAGCCTTTTACTACGGAACTCTGAGAGTGCCATCCGACTTGTTGAGATCTTGACATATTTTTCTTGGGATGACGACATAACAAATGCAAGATGTCGACATCCTGAGATAATTTATCATGGGATGACGACATCCTAAAATTTGGATGATGACATCCTCCTGGTAATGACAATAACCATTAGCTCAGGATGTCATCATCCAGAGACATTCACCAAGTGTGATGTCTACTTGACTACTTGTAACAGGTGGTGAGACATCATGACGTTTTATTATTCTAATTAATACCATGGCAACAGGACAATGCATTGAAAAACATTAGCACCTCGGGCCACCTGTTTTCAAGGTGGTTTGTCATGGCACTCATTGACAAATAATGTCATCATATCACTTTTACGCTGTCGTCATCCCATGATAAATTAACTCAGGATGTGGCATTTCCATTCCTGCGTTAAAACATCTCATGATGTCACCATATTGCCCGTAATATGTCGTCATCCTAAGATTGTGTCAGGATCTCTACAAACCAGCGTCTCCGTCCATTTCCAGTTGACACATTTCAAAAGATGCCCTTGTGCCTACTTAGTTGAGGGGTAAATCATACACTTAGTTACGGTAAGGCTGTATGGTTTTGCCACACGAGGTTCGTGACGGGGAAATTAGGAAGCCTGTCTGATAGTGCAGGGTTTTGAGTCCTGTTGATGAGCGCCTCCTCTAAGCACTGTATCGCTACCGGGTCGTAGCTGTAGTAGAATTTGTTAGCAAAGAGGTGAGGCTGCGTGGCGAGGTACTCTAGGTAGCCGACGCCGAATATACACAGGAACCGCACGTACATGCCCCTGCACCATGGCAATTTCATATCGTCTCCCCACCACTTCATGAACCTGACGTTCCCGTCCCACGTCGGGTGCGGGTAGCCGCCTGGCGTCCCGGGCGCACGCTGCAAGGTGACCCAGTAGTGTTCGTCCGGGCTGTAAGTGTCGTTGGACCAGCGCAAGAGGTCGGTACCTGCTGGACTAGTCAGGACATAGTCAACGAAGTGCCTGGTGGCTGCGTAGTAAGCATTCCCGAAGTGGATTTTCAGTGCATGAGGTGCGGGCGCCTTGGCCCTGCCGGTCCTTTTGACTTGCTTGTTTTCGATGACATGATGGTAAGAGGTCCTGCCAATGTAGTGTGGTGGCGCTAGGACGCCGGTGATATCGTTGTGACCTTTGTAGGCCTTGAGTTGTCGAACAATCTCCAGATTGGTTTTCAGTGGGAAATCCTGCCCGCATAGGTTTATGACGTAATTCCAGCGATACTCGTCGCCTCTCGGACCAGTCAGGTCTCTCATACAGTTGATATCGGCCAAGAGCCTGGTGAACCCGGCAAACTGCACATCTTCAGTCTTTGACGCGACGAAGACGTTTTTGAAGCAGCCCACCAGCCCCCTGATCGCCCGATGGAAGTCCGACGACGACTTGGTGTCAGGGTGGATGCAGTAGAGGTTCTGAGGTTGGTAAATGGCCCTCAAGAGTCGCTCGACCTGGGCTGCCTCCTTATGAACAACGATGATGTATGCAACGGGGAATTCAGCCTCTTCCTTCGAGCGCGGGCTGCTTGGATATCGCCTCAGGCGCTTGTATGATTCACAGTAGCGCGTCCATGTCTGCACCTCGTGGTCCTCCGGCACCAGAATCGAGCCATTATGCGCTTGACGCTCCTCCTTCAACCTGTGATAGGTCGGTCGAATAACTCTTGTATCGCCTGCAAATATGGCTGAGCAGTTGGTGTCCCAGCGTCGGTGAAACGGCCACAGACTGTTGTTCGAGGGAGATGGGTCAATGAGAAATTTATCAGCTATTTGAGGGAGTTTTCCACGGCCACGGTGGGCCGACTTCTGGGCTTCGTTTCTCCTAACAGTTTTGTTATGTTGGCCCGATGCAGGGTCGAGGGGACTGGCGTCCTTGTTGGTTTGCCCGCCGAGGATGTCAATTCTCTGTTGTTTGATAATCAGCATCACCTGGACAACAACGAAGAAAGTGCAGAGGGCGGCAAACCAACCGAAGAACCTCTGCCTAACAGAGCAAACCATTTTGCTCCCCAAATGCATAATGCATCAATCCTTTCACCAAAATGAAAGGAGTGGCGATCTGTCAGTCATCCAACTCTGAGGAACATAAACAGGATGTTAATTAGCTTCCATTTTCAAACGCGTTCGAATCCTTGATTTCTGGACGAAGAGTTAATGAATTTTTTGTAAATTGTAAATCTTTAACGAAAGCAAGCGTTCTTCTACAGTGCACATTTCTCTTGGTGGCCCAAAGGGGGAGGGTTACATTAGGAAGGGAAGGGCAATCGGTGTTCTTTTCCTTTCTCTGCATTTGAGGCACTATAAGTCTGTCATGGCATGTTCACTTGCCCCGTCCCGCCAATGTCGACAGTCCATATCAAACAATAATGAGAAACTTATGCAAGGATAGACTGAAATTCCTTAAACGACGAGACATTACTGGAGGACGGCACGGACGTGTCCGGACGCGCCCCACAATTATAAGCCCAATGCGTGCTAATGGTGCAGACAGCAGTCGGGGAACAAGCCGTCTGCGACTACGTGCAAGATACTCTGAAAGCACGTACACACTACATGTGTATACAAGGGCGGATCCAAACCCCAATTTTTGGGAGGGGGGAAAAACAAACAAGCAGCGTCCTCGGTGAACTTATGCATTAAGTGATGATCGTACCAGTCATAATCAAGCAGGTGCTGAGGAATGGCCCTTTCCATACAAAACAACCTCCATTCCCGACACTTCAAATCTTAATTTGTACTGATTTTAAAAAAATCTTCATTTTTGGGGGGGGGGGGTTGTCCCTTCCCCCATCCGCCCTTGTGTGTGTATACATTTTATACTTACTTGTGGTGGCTACAGCTTCACATTTTAGCCGCTACGGTCTGCCTATGCTCTACGTGCGCATGTAAGTGCTCCCATGCGAGTCCTGTTAATAGCTTCGATGCTGGTCTTAGGCTAGGACCGTTTGTGACTAAATACAAGCCACTTCACCTGCACCCATCCAAATCGAGCACAATCAATGGGAAAACGTTCGCTCATTCCAATCCAGACCGGAGTGTCGTATAGTGCAAGTCACATCATAATGTGTCAACCCGGTGACATGCACTCAAGCGTACAAGCGTGAACTACTCTGAAATCGTACTACATGTACGTGTATTTAGAAATTGGAGAACAGAAATCTGAATTTACCAGGGCTGACACCCTACGGGGTTTTGTGAATAAAGGGATGAAACGATTCAGCTGTTTTACCATCTGTAATCGACCTGTTTAACATGACGGTCAAGACAATCAACGTGGTGTGTGTTGCGTATTTCCTGTTGTTTTAATCTTACGTGCGTGGTAGGCTGCTATCGATCGCTGTGCTTTGTAATGTTCCCAAATCTTTATTGATTTAGTGAGCTTTCCATAATGGGTATAAATGGAATGCCCGATAACAGTCCTTATATTATTCACGGGTGATAAACGTTACACAGTCGGTAAATAGACTGCTTTAAAACAAAAACAATAGCCTATCCATGTCTACAGACATTAATGTTATTATTATTTTTTGTTTAAATAAGACCTCCAAAGAAATTGGAACAAAAAACCTTTTACTAATACTCATTTTCCGACTTACGATCGCAAAGGATTTCCAAACTGAAACTTGTCTGCAAAAGAATCTTTAGGTCTACGTCGGCATCATTCGAGAATCAATGTCGGCTATGTACAGTACATACGCCATGGCAGGCAATCACTTGCCCTTCACCGGTGGCTGTCGGTGACTGTTTCCAGATCAACCATCCTTTGATGAAATTCAGTGATTCCGGCCCATCTGCCCTTTCGCGTCTACTTTCTGCTGTCATATAGCCAATTACCTAGAGCTCCTATTATCTGAAACCTATTCCATTGCAAGAAGAGAAACAGTTTTTTAAAATATTTTTAAGCACACTTTTCTGGGTGTTTAATTCCCTTTCCACCAGGCTGGTGAATAGCCTAGTGTACATTGGCCTGTCACAGAGCACAGGCGATCTCGGCGTGAACGAATACTGGGCTTTCGGCTTCCTGTCCGGCAGTGCATTTCTCTTTGTATCGGCTTTGCTTTGTCATTGTTACAATTTAGGATTGGTGGTAAGAAAGCTCTGGCAACCTATAATACATAAACAGGTGGATGAGGGATGTCCGTATCTCAAGCAAACTGCAACAGATGCCTTGTTTCTTAGACTTTTATTGCACAGCTAAAGCTTCATGATAACAGTAAAATCATCACGAATGGTGTGAATTGATAGGGCCAATAAAAATGCAAAAATACGTTATAAAAATTATACAGAAGTAACAGCACAAAACTAAAAATTGTTGTATTTCAAACAAAGCGGGTTTACTCAAGCTTATCTAAGCACTCTTAACCTTTCGCTTTATATTCCCAGATCCCCAAACTTGGACATCAAGAGATCAATCGTAAGTAAATCGTATGGTTTATTTCAACTGCAAAATGTGTCCATATGACTTTTGCTACTGTTGGAAATAACTTAAAATACAGGTTGGTGGCTCCGTGCATATCCGTATACTGTTTCAAGCCGCAGCAAAGCAATGGGCCCGGCCCTTGTTTTTCAGAAGATGCACTTGTGCCTACTTAATTGAGGGGCAAACAATATACTTGTTACGGTAAGGCTGTATGGTTTTGCCACACGAGGTTCGTGACGGGGAAATTAGGAAGCCTGTCTGATAGTGCAGGGTTTTGAGTCCTGTTGATGAGCGCCTCCTCTAAGCATTGTATCGCTACCGGGTCGTAGCTATAGTAGAATTTGTTAGCAAAGAGGTAAGGCTGCGTGGCGAGGTAATCTAGGTAACCGACACCAAAGACGCACAGCGCCCTCACGTATATCCCGCGGCACGGTGGGTGCTTCGTAATGTCTCCCCACTTCATGAACCTCACGTTCTCGTCCCACGTCGGGTGCGGGTAGCCGCCCGGCGTGCCAGGGGCGCGCTGCAAGGTAGCCCAGAAGTGTTCGTCGGGACTGTAGGTATCGTTGGACCAGCGCAGGAGGTCAGTACCCGCTGGACTGGTCAGGACATAGTCAACGAAGTGCCTGGTGGCTGCGTAGTAAGCATTCCCGAAGTGGATTTTCAGTGCATGAGGTGCGGGCGCCTTGGCCCTGCCGGTCCTTTTGACTTGCTTGTTTTTGATGACATGATGGTAAGAGGTCCTGCCAGTGATGTACTTAGGCGGTACGACGCCGGTGATATCGTTGTGACCTTTGTAGGCCTTGAGTTGTCGAACAATCTCCAGATTGGTTTTCAGTGGGAAATCCTGCCCGCATAGGTTTATGACGTATTTCCAGCGATACTCGTCGCCTCTCGGACCGGTCAGGTCTCTCATACAGTTGATATCGGCCAAGAGCCTGGTGTACCCGGCATATTGCACATCTTCCATCCTAGACGTAATGAATACGTTTTTGAAGCAGCCCACCAGCCCCCTGATCGCCCGATGGAAGTCCGACGACGACTTGGTGTCAGGATGGATGCAGTAGAGGTTCTGAGGTTGGTAAATGGCCCTCAAGAGTCGCTCGACCTGGGCTGCCTCCTTATGAACAACGATGATGTATGCAACGGGGAATTCAGCCTCTTCCTTCGAGCGCGGGCTGCTTGGATATCGCCTCAGGCGCTTGTACGATTCACAGTAGCGCGTCCATGTCTGCACCTCGTGGTCCTCCGGCACCAGAATCGAGCCATTATGCGCTTGACGCTCCTTCTTCAACCTGTTATAGGTCGGTCGAATAACACTTGTATCGCCTGCAAATATGGCTGAGCAGTTGGTCTCCCAGTGTCGGTGAAACGGCCACAGACTGTTGTTCGAAGGAGATGGGTCAATGAGAAATTTATCGGCCGGTTTGGGGAGTTTTCCACGGCCCGCTTGCACCGACGTCTTTGCTCCGTCTCTCTTAAAAAAATGGTTTTGTTGGTCGCCCGATGCGGCGTCGAGTGGACAGGCGTCTTTGCTGGTTCGTCGGCCTACGGAATTGCATCTCTGCTGGTTGATAAGCAACATCACTTGAACAACAACAAAGAAAGTACAGAGGACGGCAAACCAGCAGAAGAACCTCTGCCGAACACACGACGCCATTTTGCTCCCGGAGTGTATCAATCATATCACCACAACGTCAGAAGGGGTGACCATCTGTAGCGTGGAAGGAAATCACCAAACCCTGAGGAAAACAAACGGGATTTTAATTAGTTTGTATTTCCAAACGCGTGGGAATTCCTGATTCCCGGATAACAGTTTATGATTTTTTTCACTTAATATAATTTTTTCAGATCTTCAACAAAAACAAGGTTTTTTCAATTAAACAGGGGGCATCCATCTTTGTGGCCTGTTTGAGACCCAAACTGGGGGGCGGGTACATTCGAAAAGGAAGGGTAATGTTGTTAATTGATGTTTGCTTCTCTGTGTATTTTTCACATCTAAAGTTTGCCGTGACCTGTTCACTTGACCCCGCCCTTGCGGTCAGCCAATACCGACAGTCCATGATTAACCAACAGTCACAAATACATGCACACGCTTAGATAGATTGCAGTCCTTCAACGACGTGACATGACTTGAGAAAGGAGGGCGCTTATCATAAGCCTATAAAGGTTAAATATAGAGCCTGAACGTAAGAGGTCATGCAGCGAGCTTCCGGGACCCTTGCGCGGTCTGCCTATGGGGATTTTACATTGTGCCGTCCTATCATGTTCGATAATTTTTGGAAGAATAATTCCTTACTGAAACCACCCCATGAAATACTCACGTTGGGATTTTACCTTTGTCTTCCTCAAGTAATATTTGGGAAAAGTCACCTGGAGATGGGTAAAAAACGCAATTTTTTAACGACTTTTCACGTCCGGCGGTATCGTTCCTAGGTCTCCTTGTTCATTCAAGTTTGTTTTCACTCGCCGTGCTTTCTTGAAAACGAGATTGTACAACCTGGCAAAGATTGACCTACCTGCAGTCAATGGGCTCCAGATTCCGTTGAGTTGACATCACGCAGTTGTTGTCAACAATGTTTGGATAAAATATTAGAATCTTTCGTAAAAGTAGAATGTTGTTTTATATTTATTACCTTATAAATGATAAAACTGTGTGAAATATTTTGATCTGTTTTTAATTCGGCTTTTACCGACAGATTACCATAAAATTTCTAATCGTAAATGTTCATCTGCGTACGAGAGTGCGGCATTGCACTGTTCTTCATGTAGTTTAGATTTTCGGAAGTAATGGGTCAATTTTTGGCAGGATATTTGTCTTTTAGATCAGGAAATTTTTCAGTTTCTATAAATTGATATACTGGCAAATATATTTCAAATCCCTTTTTCAAGTTGGGTTTTTTAAGAAGAAACTGAACGAAAAAATATTACAAATTCTAAAATCTTTGCACTTTATTTTTCCTATCCAAGGGTTCCGGGAAGCGCGCCATCAAGGGGTCAACTTTCGGGCTCTATTAAATGCTATTTTTGCCTTGTCCTACCGCAGACCTTTTACTGAACTTGTCACTTCCACCATGAAAAGCTTCAAAGCTTATAAGCCTACGTGTTATTTGTTTATCATAAACAGGACATGCACAGGAACACCTACAGGGTAGGAAAACACCAAAGCATACGAACACAAATAGTACTGTAGGTGCACACGATAGCATGCATTACAATATTACATGTGCATGTACTATACAAATAGGCCTACTTACCTACAACGGAGTGGCGGTTACACTCACAGCTTCATGACGTTTAGACGTTCTGGCCTGCCCACGCTCTACTTGCAAGTCCTGTACAGGTTCCGACGCTGGTCTTAAGCAACGACCGTTTTTAACCTACAACAGGGCACTTCACCGGTCCAAATCGAGCAAAATCAACGGGGAAAAGGTACATTCATACCGATCGAGACTTCAGCGCAGTGCAAATCTCGTTGGTGTCCTTCCCCCATATCCTGGACATGTGGAGCCCGTGCCCTTTTGGCATGCACTCAAGCGTGTCACTATTACGTAAACCTGCCGCGCAGGATACATGTAGTTCGGATAATGGGCTAGCTTTGGGAAAAGAGAGCGTTGGAGAAACGTTGGTATTCTGTATGGCCGTGGAGCCATGAAACGTTGTACCACAGAACCACGAGACGTATGATCGAGAACACTGACCTACGGCCTCTACATGTGCAGCAGTTTTATTTTGTGTCAGCAAATAACAAGTGGGCGAGGGCATAGTCTATATTGACATTGCTATGTTTGACTTAAGAAAATAAATGGCACTTTGATAAAACCGCGGGCTGCAGAAAGAGTACAAAAGCACATTATTGTACTGACAGAAAAAAAAATTAAGTTGCATGAAAAGGTTACACCGCCTGAATCGCGAATGTTTGTCTAACAACGTTTCATATGTCCAAAGGTTTAAATGCTCGAGTTAATTTCTTTGTTCATCTTTATATTATTCGTTAGCGCCTAGTCAGTTTCCCTGTATCGTTTATTTCATGATTTTAATTTTTGAGAAGTATTTGCAGGTGCGAATCTTTCCTCGTTTTAGTTACCCTTTCCAGACTTCAATAGAATTTCTTCTTTAGAGCGCTCATTTCTTTGTTTGTTATTCATTTAAGTCGGATTTTGTCAAAAGAAGTCAAAAGGAATGACAGAATAGTTTTTTTTTTTTGGGGGGGGGCAATTTGGCGTCTCCAGCTCCCAGCGGGGGAGGGAGCATATTTTAACACGACCATTGTTGCTGCATATTACTCGAAGGCAGAATGCCTTAAAAGCTAGCTGGGGTTCAACAACCGAGGTCCTGAAACCCAGTTTTGAGGCAATTTTAATTAAAAAGGAAAATCTAGAGCTACGGAATGACAACCTAAAATGATGACGACTATTCAGCGTAAAAGCTTGCTTGTTCGTTCACAGGCACGTGGAAATTGTAGTTAAGTGAGTCCGAGTGCGAATGCCGGGAAGTGGTATCGGTCTAGGGAGGCCGTTACTGGAGACCGTTGAGCATGATCGTTCTCAGATGGCGTGCATGGAGTCAAGACAAAGGCGGGTTCGAGGATGAAACCAGTTGCAGACCATTGACATGCGTAAAAGTATGTATAAAAACCTGACAAGAAGCCTTTTGAGAGTTGAATTTGAATCAAGTCTGGTACACTGGGTTCTTTAAATTCAAGTGAACATACCAATTTCATTTTTTTCTCATTTAAAGATACTGTTGCTGTACCTCGTGATTCGGGACAAGCTTTCGCACCAATACAGTGTTTTCAATGGATAAGAAGGGTGCAAATGAACCAGTCCATTTCAGAGATGGTGGTCGCTATGCAAATCTTCCCCCACATCATGAGGTATAGCAACGGTGTCTCGAATCTGAGGAATTCAACTTTTGTTATGTTTATGCGCCTGTTTTGTGGTCCAGATTTTATTCAAATTTAACTCGCAAAAGGCTTATTAGGCCGAGTGTCGTTGAAGGCTTGTTGTTCCAGCACGTGCGGAGTTCTCCCCGGTGCTTGCGTAAGAGCCATTTATTATAAGGTAACATGTACCATAAATGTAGATTTGAAAGGACATTCTTTTGACAGATTTGAACCTTGCTACTCAGTTATTGCTTTACCGATCTGATATGTGCTCTTGAGAGATAGACCTGTTGTCAGGAACAATCAGTCAGACACCAATGTAGTGTCTGTGGTTCGCTTCGTGCACATTCAAAAGGGGCCGTGACGCATTTATGAGACTCAGTGTGTCGACAAACACAAGTACTGATTTTTGCTGTTACTGACTGATTTTTGGTGGCTGAAGACCCCTAAAAATATGAAGCTCGAAGAAATCACTGCCCTGCTCGGCAATTTTGGCCGGTATCAAATCTTGTTGATCGCGTACGCGTCCATTCTAAGCTGCATAGGCTGTTTCGTGACTCTCAGCCATGTGTTTTTCGCTGCCGGGACCGACCACTGGTGTTCAGTCTTACCCCACGAGAACTGCTCCAGCTGGCCGGTATTCCAAGACAACTGCACCGAGGTCAAGAAGGCCATGTTCCTTCCTCCCTCCCAGAACGACTCAAGCAAATATCCCTACTCCAACTGCGATCAGTGGGCCTTGCCAAGTGAGTACGTATTTGATCCCTACGCGCCGCTCACTGACGTCGACAATTTCACTTACTCTGCCGTGCCCTGTAAAAGTGGATGGGTATACGACACGTCGCAGTACAAGACTACAATCATATCAGAGGTAAGTTTACATCCCAAAGTTAAAACCTGGTAATTAAATGCAAGCTGAGATGTTCTCTGTTGTCGATCAGGCTTTTAAAGCAGTAAGATGTAGGTTTTAATCGTAACAATTGATGTGCCAGTGGTGAATACATTATGTATATAGTAAGTGAAATTTACGGACCATGATTTTCGTCAGGTCACCATCGATTTTCCTTCTGTTTCGATTAGTGAATTGTTCTCAGAAAATACGGGCGTTTTACAATAGTGCGCCTCCAAGAGTATGCAGCGCGTTGGCCAGTCACAATGCGCGAAAATTTGTCGACCCAAAGCGCTTCTGGAATTGTCGACAAATTTCGCGAGTTGTGATTGGCCGACGCGTTGCAAACTCTTGGAGGCGCACTATTGTGAATTACCCGTATTGTTGAAAATGGAATAAGAATTATATGTACTCGAAATCAGACGAGATGAATTACATATTGTGCCGTTTGTACTCCTGCAACTACCTGAAATTTTTTATCAGCATCTGTTAGCTGCCACTGCAGAGAAAACTATACATTCTTGGCAAGCGCTAAAACTAGGCCCAAATGTGTTTTCCTAGTTTATTGTCTTCCATTATAGTTTGACCTCGTGTGCGTGGACAACGATTTACCCAGCTTCAGTCAGTCAATCTACTTCGTCGGCTTTCTAGTGTCGTCAATTATTGTAGGGACACTCTCAGACTGGTAAGAATAACATAAGGTCTTCACCATTCCCGTTACCATGCTCACGGTGCCGTTATGCCTATCCATTGCGATTTCTTTTATCCATAGCTACCACTTTCGTAAACATTACCCCCACTACCACCCTTGCTACAACAACCATTGCCATGGGGGATTAAACCACAGTTTTGAGCAGCCCTCTCCCCTCCAAAAAAATATATATAGCAACCCATGGAAAAGTAAAGAAAAAATTAAACATCCATGGAATCTTAGTGTCGCGACCATCGGATGACCATGCATGGAATAATGTTATATGCACCACGTGTGGGGTAGGAAGGTTCCCCAAATGATTAGTAATGAATGGCAAGGGCCGGGCAAAACACTGACAGTACAAACTTTGAGACAAGTGTCGTGTATATTTCACCATACAAACAAAATAATTAAAATGATTTAAACGCTGATTTGCTGTAAAAATGATCATCTGTGACAGAGAACGGAATGAGCACCAAACATGACAATCAGTCCCGCTTCAGTGTACATACGCGCCATGACATGAAGTGACTCCTACATTTACAGCACAAATTAATAAATAATACCTTGGAAATCCCCCATAATTCTATGAATGTCCGAATTAGTAAATGATGTATATTGAATTCTCCTTAAGCTTCGTTCAGCTCAGTTCCCGAAATACAAAGTCCCAGCACGATTTCAAGCACAAGTAAATCGATGCAGCAGGGATAACATCAAAGCTTTGCTTTCGACAATGGAAGTTTGCACCTGCATAAGAAAACCAAAAATCTCCAAAATACAGATTCATTTAGGAATTTGAAATTTCAAACTAAGGTAGAGTAAAACACTAAGGTTCAGTCTCAAGGTTCGTAATACCAATTCTTGATTCTTGTAAAGGCCTGGAACCCCCACCCCCCCATATCAGACTGTTTAATGACGGCATGGTGTCTAGGCTTCTTGTAATAACAAATTTTTACCGTTTTCTTGGCACCAGTCTTGCCTCGATTAGACTGCTGAACCAAGAAAATGGTTGACGTATTTTAGGGCAAGAAGGCCGAGCATCATGCCACTCCATAAAATCTCATGCACGGGGAGTTCCAGTCCTTTATATTTTCAGTGAAGTTTTCCTTGATTTTCATGGCAACTCCCCATTTTGAGAGAGGCTACTCAAAAACGTGATTTGATATCCCCCCCCCCTTACCATAACAACCACCATTAACATTATCATGAGCACTGTCAGAATTGGTTTAGACCGATGGCATAGGTTAGAATCATAATAACAGCAGATGCTGGCTTTTATTTGAAGTAAATATCTTGTTATGTTTACCGTCGTGCACACAAATTGAAGCATATCAATGCAATGTGATATACGTCATATTCATGATCGTTGTTCTGTCCTATTACAATGCAGGTTAGGTCGCAAGAAAGCTCTGTCGCTCTCCCTGCTACTCTGGGTGGTCGGTTTCATAGTCACTACCTTTTCGGTCAATATCTATATGTACATGGCGTTTCGTTTTATATCTGGATTTGGTGAATATGGCGCCTACCTTTCCAGCTTTGTCTTGGGTAAGAGACATAATTCCTTCCTGTGTCTTTTTCCTCTCGGCGGCATTTATTATTGCTAGCTACCTATTATTACTCCGTGCAAATTTATGTTTTTGAATGTAATCGTAGTTGATAATACCCGATGCTTTCTGGGAAGTTGTAAGAAAATATGTCATCCTGGCTGTAGGACACAGGCTCCCGTTGCATTGATGAACAGAAGGCCGGAATTCCTTCAGCCCCTCGACATTGGCGCCGGTATGCCCTCGGTTCCTGTGGTAATGGCTTGCCTCTTTGTCTTTTTCAGCGGTTGAGAACGTCCCCGATTCTTGGCGCACAGCTGTAACCATGTTGTTTGGCATAACTTACGCCGTTGGGTATTTCTTCCTGGCAACAGCTGCCATGTACGTCAGAGAGTGGCGCCCTCTTTGTCTAATTATGTCCCTCGCGACAGTTCCTCTACTTTTTCCGTTGCCGTAAGTATGATGTGTTTTTGCAGTGAAACTGTTCATAGAGCCATGGCATGAAGTCGCTGCTTGTATTGGGAAAATCTGCATCATTTTAGTGAAATTCGCATCTCCGGCTGTTTACACACATTTGCACACGTCACACTGACTGCCACGGTTATTCTTCCCTGTGGGACCGTGACGCATTATAAGGGGGGATTTCCGGCTCGAGTTGAGTGTAAAATAAGATCGCAGGGCAGAGGCCCACCTTGTTCCTTTACCGCTCGTCCTTGTAAACGTTCCTTCGTCTATGTCGTATAGGCCTGTGAATTTTACTGAAGTTCATTAACCTTTGGTATATGTATAATTAAACATGTAGATTTGTGCAGGAATCCATCAGTTGGCTGGTGTCTAAGGACAAACTGAAGGAAGCTGATGCAGTTATCAGGAGAGTGGCCAAGTTCAACAAGAAGACCTTGCCGGATGTTCTTTTCGATAAAGAGGATGATCAAAACGAAATGGTAAATGGAATATTACCGTACTGAGATTTTAAACTACATTGCAATGCCCTCCTTTTCACTTGCTGTCTCTCGGCAAGTTGAGTGTTGTTGGCTGAAAACAACTTCTCTGTTAGAAATGAGAAGCACAAAGTACACTTCACCAGCCAATAAGGACTAAATGTGCGCATTGAACATTGCATGTGTATGTTCGAATGGCAGGAATCTAGGGAGTCGGCAATACCTCCGTCCTTCATTGATTTGTACAGGACTCCAAACATGGCGGTCAAGACAATCAACATGCAATATAACTGGTAGGTGCAAAGCACAGTTATGTTTCGTCGCAATATTTTCTTGTGTATACAGATCTGATTCCTTAGTACTGCGAACCGGTGTTGGTTACCAGTGAGCTTATTGAATAAATGGTGTTGCTGTGTCGTGCATCTCTCAGGTTGGTCAACAGTCTGGTTTACTACGGCCTGTCGCTGAGCACCGGCGATCTCGGCGTGGACGACTACTGGGCTTTCTTCGTGTCCGGCGCCGTGGAGATCCCAGCCCTGGTGTACGCCACTTTTGGCGTGGAGTGGTTCGGTCGGAAATGGAACACCGCGGTGCTGGAGCTTATTGGTGGCGTCGCTTGCTTGGTAGCCATCTTCATTCGTAAGAAGTGTCTACCATGTATACCTTCGCATACAATGTCACGAAATATCCCCTTTAAGATGGAAACGACAGTCCTTGGGTGAGATCTCACCTGAGATCTCACCGCCGTGCACGCGTAGGTACAGGTCTAGGCCGTGCCGGGTGTGCGCAACCGATTTCTCACAGACGTCATTGGATCATTCAAGTGTTACCGGGCTCATGCTCGGAGTCCGGTTGAAAATCGTCCCTCTGCTTGTCTCCTCTTTGCCGCTCGAGGGTGCACAGCTGATGGTAACCCTGTACAAACAAACATTTCACGGGGGCAGAAATGATTTCATTCACTGTAGGGCCTTTACTTGTTAAGCTCAGCCCGATGGATGAAAGTTTACCATATAAAATATAGCGACCACATGTAAAACCAACGGTGGATACTGGTGTATCAGAGGACACGTTAAGTGCAAGGTGTCATACATATTTGTAACAATAGCTCTCAGGTACAATACTATTTGTAGTAACCGAAGGAGGTTCACCTGGATGTGTTGTTCTCTCCCACCAGCCATTGGGATCTGGCGGACTGTGGTGTCAATGATTGGCAAATTCTGTATCTCTGCGACGTTTAGTATAATATACCTGTATTCCAGCGAGCTGTTCCCAACACCTATTAGGTAGGTTTACATAGGATACAAGGTTCCCCACATGTATGAATTACATGTATAGGCCACGTACGACAGGTCGCCACAGTATTGGGTGTCCCTTCGATTTTTAGGTGCACAATGCACATGTCCATTTATATATGAGAGAGTCGCTCTGTGCAAAACCCAATTAAGTGCTTTTCGCTACTGGAAGGCGCCATCAGGAAAGTCCAGAGAATTTTTGCTGGATCCGCCAATACTTCATGGAGTGTGCAGTGCACCTAAGCCAGCACAGAGACCTAGTTTCCCTTCTTGTGAATATTACCCTCACCCGGTACACGATCAGAGTTTTCCCCTGGTGTTTGCTTAAGCCTTAAAGTCCACAGAGGAAGGCTTTAAAAATAGTTTCTTTCTTATGCAAGGGCCGTTGGCATCGGTATGTGTTCCGTGTCGTCTCGCATCGGTGGCATCATCTCTCCTCTCGTCCTGCTGTTGGGGCGCAATGTGCCGTCAATCGTGTTCGGGTCCAGCGCGATTGCGGCGGGAATACTGGTGTTCTTCTTGCCGGAGACAAAAGGACGCAAACTGCCCCAGACGCTGAAGGAGGCTGAGGCAATGGGAAAGTGAGTGTCAATATTCGTAATTATTGCTTTTTACTAAAAGTATCCCATCTCGATGCTCGCCACGAGTTAGAGTGCAGTTTCATCACTGATTACAAGTTCCCATTGGATGAACACTCACGTTGCACTTTAACTTCTGGGTCAATGGTTCTGCGTCACTCTATGAGCAGTAGGCGTGGTTTAAACTGAAGTGACGTCTCACGACCTTGATGCAGGCACTGCCGATCTAAGTCCTGTTTGTTTCACACGAATCCGAATCTTGATTAGTAATCCATATCGCTGGTTCACTGACGCCAGAACCCGGTTTATAGATGAAGCGAACCAGCTTTGGGACTACTGATTGACTGATACGTACTTTGTTCTCAAATAACCTTGCCTTTTTGAAATCCCGAAATCTGTTATTTTGGTTGTTATGCCTAATTGATACACCATAATAGCATTTATAGATTCTCGATTCCATAAACCGTGTTCGAAGCGTGATAATAAGTATTATATCTGGCATTAGGTGTAAGTGCATGACTGCGAATGTTTCCAACGAGTCTGTGATCGAACTTGATGAAGTGGATCTCGACAAAGAGGGCGTCTTTGCGATTTCCAACGCAGCCTTCGACCACGGAGAGGAGAAGAAATGTCGCGACTTCTCGCAGCAGTTCACACGAAACCACCGGGAGTCTTCGCATATGTAAATCGACATGTATACTCTGCAAAAAAAGAAGTCTCGTGTACTCAGGACTCGGCCTGGATCAAACCAGAACTCAATAAAGAGAGAGCTGTGACATGAACGTCCCAACTGTTGGAACTAAAATGGTGGATAATATGCGTTTAGTGTACACGGACAATTAGTAAACAATAGTTGCATTTTGGTTTCAAAGTCTAAAGTTGGCGCTATTCTCTCTATATACAGCTCTGGATTTAACATTTACAGAGAGACCTTTCAGAGCATATATTAGCATTTTGACCTGACTGATTGTGATAAATTTGTAGGTTTACAAAATGTGCCACTTGTATTCGTATCAATGTGGAATATGAACCACCGTGAACATACAAACTCGCTATTGTCAACCTCAAGCTATTACGGTTTATTACCTAAATCTGCGTAACGATTACATTATATAATCAAATGCTCTTCCATCTTGCTTCGGTACATGTTTTACATTAACTTCGAAAAATCTCTATCTTAATCCAACAGAGCTTCTGTGTTAAACAGTGTCGACAGTGTACTCACTTCTGGAATAGTCTTGGTGACCTGTTCCAAACATCAATTCTCTAAGTCACAACAAAGTTAAAACTCAATTATTCAACTCTTATAATGTTTAACAAATACTACTCTTGCCCGTCAAGTTCTTGTTTGTCCTTGTTAAGTCCTTATCCGTCACTTGTATAGTAATAGTATTTGTCCTTAGGTTTTTGCACAACTTTAAACGTATGCTTCATCCAGTACCTGGTTTAATCGCGTGTATTATATGCAAAGAATCAATTTTGATGTGAAATGTCTAAAGTCAAGTGTGACCAGTCTACCCAGTTAGGCAGTTAGGTCACCTCATCCCTCCACTTCTAGCTTTGACAGTTTCTCTTTTCTGTCACATATTGAGCGTGATCGGTCGACCGTGAGTCACCTGGTCCCTCTACTGTCTTTCATATGTAACTCCGTAATACATGTAGGCTTACTGAATAATACCTTGTAGCGATGCTGTGTAGCGCCCTCTGCCATTGCATTATTCATCCAACTCTCTTGGCAATTGTGTGCTGTAGCAATTAATGCAGCTATGCGTGCGCCCGTGCAGGCGATCTGAATAGACTTTTTGTCTCTGCCCTGCATTCAACCAAAATGTGAAGCTTGGTATTGCACCACCCTCTTTTGTTGGGCGTGGGGGGCGGGCTGCTTGAGAGATTAAAAAATGAGTCACTCTGCTGGAGAGCCTTCTGGAGTGAACATCGTTTTGCAACCGTAGCACGTACGTTGTATTGTATGGTGTACTAACTTGTGCAACCGTTGCCCCATCTATTTCCATTGATTGATTGGCAAAGTCGTGATCAGTTGCATAGGAAGTTAGAACTTTTTTTATATTTTATTCAACCGATTGTGTGATAATATGCAATTGATTACAACGCCATTCAACGCTTAAAACCTTATTCGCATATTGCATAACTATTGGGTGCATTTGGAGATAGCTCGGCCATTGATGAGTTACGTAATAGTCTTCCTTGTTACATGTAAATTCACAAGTTGAGAATGGAAGGCCAGAATTAGTACAGAATCCATGTACATGCTGTCTTGACTGTTCTCCAATGTGTTTTAATTCGTTGAGAAAAAAACACAAGATGGAAATTGAGACGTATCAGCAACTTGGCAATAATACTACTCCTACTTTTTGAAGATAAGACTCTAGACGTTGGTTATCTGTGTCTTCATTCAAAACACTTCCATTCTTGTAATTGGAGTGTATGAAAATTATGAGTTTTGTAAAATGTGTATCTGAAAGACTAAGTTATCATGTGCACACTTTCTTTGATTAAATAAGTGCATGTGAACTCGAAAGAATTGGAAGTTATATTAAGTGAACAAACTCAGCCATGGGTATACCGATAAATCAATCAAAGAATAATGATGTGATACATTTAATTAACAGTATACATACATATTATGTGAAAGTTCCTTTTAATTTACAGCACTTTGACATCTGCGGTTTCATGTACGCGTTTGGCTAACCTAAGCCTTGTAGTTGATGGGTTTGTATATGAAACTAAATACGCTTTTTATACTGGGAGTACGTGTACTAAGATCACCCGTGTTCTTGATTAGCAAAAACCGGTGGGTTGTCTTCCAAACTGCTGATGTACCATACATGTAACTGATGAGACAATGCGTTTTCCATTATTGAAAATGGTAAATCAAATGTTGTAATGTGTACATATATAAAGTGTTCTTTATAATTGTGAATGAACTGTTTTCATCCTATTTGCTAAACATTATGCCACATAGTTTGAAGGAAGAATTATTTTCATAACCATTTAGAATGCCTCCCTCCATTCTTCCATTTTCTGATTTATATTAACAGACTTATGGTACAGTGACTGATATACATGTATGTATGAAATTTCTTTTTTATGTTTTGCAGATCTCTTGCAGATCACTCATTGAATGTCTTTTTTTTTCAAATTGGGATCTAAGTAAATTCGCGTTTAAAATAGTTCAATCTTTCTCACAAGCATTATTGTGGAACTTCAGAACTACCTGACTCCGTGGGTTTTACCCAGACTATTCCTCTGGGGTTTTCCTCCCACCTCTAAAACTGTAACTGCTTCTTGCTGTCTCCTCTTTGCTGATGTTGGTGAATGTGGGTCGTTTGGCGGCTGCCCGAGGCGTCCTTGTATGCCATCGGCTCAACCATGTTTAAATGTATTCATTGTATAGCGCATTTGAACATATCTATATGAAATTTGCGCTTTAATAAATGAATAAATTGCAATTATAAATTATATTTATAACCGACAGTCGGGCATATATTGCCGGGCAAAACAGTTCGCCCTGACCCGTCGAGAGACCGGTTCATACTACAGGCGATTGTGAAAGCGATTCAAATGTGACGTCACGAATGCTTAGAAGCGAAATTTCGCTCTAGTTGAAATGTGTTCAACTTTGGCGAATTCGCAGCGCGAAGATTTGAGCTGCCCTCATAAATTCGAGCTTGCGTTCGCTTTCTTTCAAAGTATGAACCGGCTTTAGCTCAGTGCGATCGCCATGACACACCAGAAATGTTAGTCAATTTGTACTTCGTAATGTTGTATGTGTCAAAATTTCTTATGATAAACCCACCCAGATTAAAAGAAGCATAATGCCCACCACTGTTTCCATGCAGTCAACGTTGACGTTGTAACTACTGATCCATGCCAATGATAATTGGAAAAATACTCAAGAAGTGTGACACATAGTGTCTATACTCGATGATTACGATATGCCACGAGTGTAGAAGAAAAGATCTGATATAATGTAAATGAGATCTTACTGTCGAAGACTTCGGTCCACTCCGAAACAAAGAACGGTTGGCGGAAAAAGTTCTTTGACAGTGCAAATAAACCAAGATACGGGGCGAATTCACATCCAATGAACAGCCAGAAATAGACGAAACAACACATGCCGACACTCGTCGCAAATATATGGACAATTGGAAACAATAAAATACTGAACTCTAGACCCGGCTCATAAAATGTGTGTTCTGGAATTAGATTCAGCTGATAAGCACTTCCTTGATCAAGACGACCTTCAGGTTTCCCAGTTGCTCCTCTGACGAGTTGCAGTCAGCAGATCATGATAATAAAGAACTGTTGACGTATCAACCCTAAAACTGTTCTAATCCGCCCCGAGCAGAAGCACCCCCTCGTCGGTTGAAAAGAGCTGCGGATGGTCAGGAGTGTCCAATTAGTTGGGAGCGACGCGACCGTGAGGCGTGCATTTCCTAGTCGTTCGTGAACCGGCGCAGTTTAGTTCCGACCAAAGGAACCTCCGTTGGTGAGAAAGTAGCGCCCTCTCTTAGTCCAGCTAGAGGCCCATAGGCCCATAATCCACCCCGAAATCTCCGTCTACCTGTATTTATGTACTTTCCCCTCTTTTCCAGAACTAACCGCATTGTATACGTAGGCCTGTGCTTCCAGACAGCAACAGAACGCAAGTAAAATCTGGGGCACGCGAGAAAGCTCTACTCTTTGAAAACGCCCGCCTCAACGCGAATAACGTCCCCCTGTATCAACAACGGATAGGGTGGGAGCCCGACACAATGCTTGCTCAATGCACGCGGCAAAGGTCCCCACTTATCACTTTGTCGTTGTGTACATAGCTGTTGATTGCATAACTCAAATGGCACATTTGCCTCAGCCTTGCGTTGACATAGGAAAACAATTCACCCTGTGAAATGCCGGTTTTTTTGGACCACAGAGCATTGGACGAATAGAAACTAAAGATAACCGAGAGGCCAGGCTTCAAGGGCAGATAACAGGGAGTTATAGTGGGGGAGTTTGGAAAGACAAAGGCCACTGGTAGAATAAAGTCGAGCATCATTTTAGGCACTGTGCAATGGTTTGGTAGTTTGCTTTATCGGTGAGGACTGTAGCTTGATTTTTCCAACATGAAGCTTGAGGAAATCTTGCCCCTTCTGGGGAACTTCGGCCGCTACCAATTCTTCATGATCTGTTACGGGGGCTTCTTGGCCATGACAACCTGCATAGTGACATTCGGCCACGTGTTCTACGCTGCTGAGACGGACCACTGGTGCAGCGTATTGCCCGATGCTAATTGCTCGAGCTGGCCGGAACTGCAAGATAACTGCACCGATGTGAAGAAGTCCATCTTCCTGCCTCCTCCAGAGTCAAATGACAGCAAATATCCTCACTCCAACTGCAAGCAGTGGGACTTGCCGGATGGGTACGCGTTCGATCCGTACGTGCCACTCACTGACGTCGACAATTTCACTTATTCTGCCGTGCCCTGCGAAAGTGGGTGGATGTACGACACGTCGCAATACAAGACTACGATCAACTCAGATGTAAGTTATTCATAGCGAGTGCAGTTTCCCTAGAAAACCGTCATTTTGGTGGGTTCGTATGGAAGGGGGAGTCAGGTTGGTGAAATGGTTCTTTCCTCGCTTTCCACATCTGCGGTTCGGGTTTGTTTCCCGGATCGGTCTACCTGTGGGTTGCGTTTTCAGTCCCTATCGGGTTTTTACCTGCCCAGGATATTCCTCTGGGGTTTCCTCCCATTGTAACCGCTTCACATTGTCTCCTCTACGGGTTTCTTCAGGCTTGCGAGCTGCTGTGCCTAGGGCGCTTTGAGGAATCTTTGGTGTCATTACCAGAAATGATGAATACACCACACACTACCATTCTTATAAGGGGATTTTTCTGACCTTATATTAATTGATAGACTTCGCACTGGTGCACTATTATGTGACTATTTCCCACATTATGTCACAATAATTTGATGGCTTATTCATAGACACCGTGAGAAGACGCAACACGGGGATTTTGACGACTCGATACGGTGAAATTGTATGAGATACTCTGCACCACTGGGCAAGTTCGGGCGCGAACTATAGTTAGGCCAGCAAGCACTGTTAAGTTACACTCCAACGACCCCAGTCGGCCTATTTTTATATATCATTGTTGCTCAAATTTCAGCGTATGCTGCGATTCTCGTAGCGTACAAGGTCACTGAAATCTCGCGCAATTATTTTCATGTGAATGGTTCCCTCTGTAATGATAAATGAGATATGTTATTGGTAACCAGCGGTGCAACCATACCCCTGAGTCCCAAATGGTCGACTAGACATGTCAGTCTATATTCAACTATGGTCGTCGCTCGAACTTGCCCGTCACTGTTCGCTGGTGCATTTATATGATCACTATTTATAGAGTTACACCAGATTAATACGATCGATTGCCTACACGCACAGTAAGAAGAGACAAAATAGGTATTTTGTGGACACAGTTTTGTTTCGTTGTTAATTCTTCTTTTGCTTTTTCACCATTCATAGAAAATGTCACTTCTTTACATTACAATTCCCTCACTGCTTAATTTCTTACTCGGTCGAAGTTTGATCTGGTGTGCGACAGAGAGAATCTGCCAAGCCTTGCGCAGTCCATCTACTTCGTGGGTTTCCTGGTCGGATCGCTGGTGTGCGGCTCACTGTCTGATTGGTAAGCTGACGATCGTAGCAAACTGCCTAACCGAGAAAACGGCGCACTGGCAGAATCTGTTTCCTATCCCGTCGGGGAGCAGGTATTATCGACAGCACTGTTGTCGTCGAGTTGATCACACGGTCCAGTAACACCCCAACAGTAATGTCAATTTCTTCTTTGTTATAAAGATAATCACTTCCTTTGGGGCATGTGATTAGTAAGGGGTATTGCAGCATACCTGTGTACAAAAATTGTTTATTTCTATGAAGTGAATTTTTATGTGTGGCCTTTGCCAGAAGTGGCTAGTTTCTTTTGCTCTCCAGTGTATATACAAAGGACCATAAACACAACCTGAAACCCTTTAATCACTCAGCCCAACCCGATGGTAGATCTGTCTTTCAGTTTGCATGGGAAGCAAATTGAACGTTCAACCCTGGTTCTCAACAACTTGGGCCTCAAAGCGCAGAGTTTACTTCATTAGTGTTAACATGGGTATAGAAGTACTCAGTATTTTATGAGAGGTATTTATTATGTAATGTGTTAATATTAACACGAGATATCACACTCTTGGTGATTTGTTCTTTTTTCTCGCGGCCCGCCATAGTTTTGGTCTTCAAAAGCTGCGCATGTGACGGAGCAAAAGAAAGTTCTTTATCTTGTAATAATATTAGACATGGGAAGGCTGAAGCAAAGGAGAAGTCCAACAGAAAAAAAATAACCAAAAATTTAAACTCTTTTTTTCCCTCTAAGGATTGGTCGTAAGAAGGCGCTCTTTGTGGGTCTCATCTCATACGTAATCGGTTCTCTTGTCACTACGTTTTCTGTCAACATCTACATGTACATGGGTTTTCGTTTTCTCGCTGGTTTCGGCAATATTGGCACCTACATTACCATCTACGTGCTTGGTAAGTGCTTTGCAATAATTTTTTTTCCTATGACTTTCAAATTGGGCATACCTGTTGTTTCAATGGCTCTTCGAAAATATGGCTGCACCTCTTGCGTCTGAAATTCACTGATATCCCAGCAAGTTCATTTTCTGATTTTGCAGTTCTTGAACTTATTGGGAAGCCTTATCGTACCCGAGGTTCTCTGACACTTAGCGTGTGCTTCGCCCTGGGGTATTTCGTGTTGGCACCCATAGCGATGCACGTCCACGAATGGCGGACTCTGTGCCTGATCATGGCCTCGACGACGATTCCCTTGTTCGTCCCGCTTCTGTGAGTAGTTCGCCGAGGCAACTCCCATTACAGAATTTGTAGACAGTTTCTAATGAGTGCGAAAGAGGTTGAAGCAATCAGGGAAATTTATAGATTACTATCCTTTGGGTGATGGTTCCAAATTATGATTGAAAAGTCACTTCACCTTTATTATCCAAATGATAAAATCGTTCGGGCAGGTTTTATCGTGAAAAAAAATCACGTTTTTGCAACTCTCTCCAGATTCGTCGAGGAATCCGTCGTCTGGTTGGTTTCTAAGGGCAAGTTTGAGAAAGCTGAAGCGGCCATCAGAAGGGTTGCCAAGATTAACAAGAAGACTTTACCCGATGTCTTATTTGAAAAAGACGATTTTGAAGAAGCAAACACGGTGAGTTTCATTCCCATTGCATATGCCCTGTCTTAGAAGCGCAAAGAAAGGCCTAAAACATGTGCAAGGATTTTCTCTATAATAGGCCTATAGCCAAACAATAATTTGCTTTGGACCGATATGAATGTCTTTCGAGTGAAGAAATTGAGCACCTACTCATCTGAAATCATAGTATTTAGAAATCGGAGGACAGAAATCGTAATTGACTCAGTCTCACTTTTTGAGGCTAACAGCTCTTCGATTTGTTTGAATGAAGGGATCGAACGATTCAACCGTGCCACCATCGGTAATCGACCTGTTCAAAACTCCCAACATGGCGGTCAAGACAATCAACATGATGTATAACTGGTATGTGTGTTGCGTATATCTCCTGTCGTTTTATTGTTATGGGGTTGCCCTTTGTTATCGCTGTGCAATTTAATGCTCTCGAATCCAGCGTTTATTTGATTCACGATAAGTTTTACACAACGGGTAACTATAATGATCGGATATCAGCCTTCAAATTTATTTACAGTGATAAGCGTCACACAATCGGCAAATACACAGCTATAGGCCTGTTTTATTGAGCTGAACATGCAAAGAAACCCAAACAAACAAATATAACCATTCACTAATACTCATTTTTCCGACGTACAATTACTATTGCAAAGGACTTCCAGTTTTAAATTTGATTTGAAATTATTTGAAGGAATCTTCGTGTCTAAAACATTCAAGAAACAGCTCCGGTTATGTAGATAGTACATGAGCCATCGCAGGCAGTCACTTGCTGTTCATCGGTGGATGTCGACGACTGTTTCCTGATCAAAGTTCTTTTTTATTAAATCAACCTGGTCTTTCTGCCTTTTGCATCTGCTTTCGTCTGTCATAGTCAAGTATTATCGTTTGGAGTTTGTATAGATGATACATTAAAAAATTACTTTTCAGATATTTTCATACACGCTTTGCTGTGTATGACATTCCCTTTCCACCAGGCTGGTCAACAGTCTGGTGTACTACGGCCTGTCGCAGAGCACTGGCGATCTCGGCATGAACGAATACTGGGCTTTCTTCCTGTCCGGCGCTGTGGAGATTCCCGGCAAGTTGTACGCCATGTTTGGGCTGGACCTGTTCGGCAGAAAGTGGAACCTCGCAGTGCTTGAATTGATCGGGGGCGTGGCTTGCTTGGCCACGATCTTTATTCGTAAGTCTAATGGCCTCATAAATCTGACAGCATCTGACCTGATTGTCAGATAGAAAAATTCTTATGTTGGGTTCCTATGACCTTCTAGGCACAAGTCTAGATTGCAATGATAAGGACTATAGTGCCTAAGGTTATGACCGATGTAGAATTAGCCTCCATGTTGTTCCCAGCGGTTGACAACTTACCAGTTGTTCTTAAGCTGATAGTATCTCCTCAGACACAAAGTGGTTCAGTTTTACTCAAGGAAGCTAACGCACTCCACATGATGTTATTTCTGTTGTTACTTGATAGGATTTTCGTTTCGAAACAGGAATCACACGTACAACATAAAATATAATATTTGCTGTCAAGCAGAGCTACAAGGTTGATGTAGCAAAAACACGAAACTATAAGACCTACCTGTCGTTTGAAGCGCAAACTCCACATTTTTGTTGTTGTTTTATGTTGCATAAACTCTACAATTTATGCAACTATCATGTTGTCTGCGCGGCGCCGATTTTTATTTTTAACCAATCAATTCCATCCGTCCAGCTATCGGTGTATGGAGGACCGTGGTGTCAATGCTAGGCAAGTTTTGCATCTCCGTCACATTTGGTACAATTTATCTCTACTCGTCTGAGCTGTTCCCCACGCCAGTCAGGTGAGCTTCAGACTCTCTGATACGTTGAGCCCTTGTCGTAAACATCAAGAGTGTTGAGCATTTTATTTTTTCGCTCAACATTCAAATCGGAGCTGCATGACAAGGTCGAAGCTTTACTTGTTATGAAGTTCGAGATTCTTGTGAAGACTTTTCTGTCAGAATGACGTACTCTGGCCCACTTGAACTAATGTTATGCTGCATAAAATCAGAGGGCAATATTAAATAACGCTGGTGCCAATTTTTGCCATATCAAAAACTGTACAGTATCGTCCATGTGCTAAAAATGCAGTTCGTCTTCTTGAAGCGACTACGTACGGTAGCTTGTGTGAATATTCGTTTCAAATCTAGAGATTTTTCCTGTAAGCTCCTAGACTGCTTTCAAATTCATTTTGACCAAAACCAAATGATTTATGCCATCGATCTCGCAAAGGCAATTTGGAAAGGTTGTCCAAAACATTTCTGCCCAAATTTGTATCCTTGGGGTTGTTTCATTACGGGGTAAAACGCTCACTTTAACGTATTATCGAGGTTGAGCTTTGCTTATTAGCGTGGCACGTGTACTATATAATACGATTACATTTTCCTTCTACGGTCCTAAATATAACGATTTGCTGTAAAGGCCACATTTATTATCGTCGCTAGATTGCTTGATCGGGTGTTGAAGATAAAAAGCTCATGCTTTGAACATAATTATAACATTTCTTTCTTCTATGGTGTAGAACTGCCGGAGTAGGTATCTGCTCCGTGTCGTCTCGTATCGGGGGCATCATCTCTCCCCTCATCCTGTTGTTGGGAAGCGGTCCCTCTTCAGCTGTGTTTGGCTCCAGCGCCATTTTAGCGGGACTTCTTGTTTTCTTTTTGCCGGAGACTAAAGGTCAAAAGCTGCCTCAGACGCTAGAGGAAGGAGAGGAGATGGGCAAGTAAGTTTATCAAACGGGTAATAATGGGTGCTGAGTTGTGATCAGATAGTCGTATTTTTTGTTCGAGTCCATCACAAGTCCCTGCAAGTCCCTGTAAGTCCATCATAAATCTTTCTGTCTCAAGCCAATTTACAAAATTTTCAAATGAGCTGTGACAAAAGCATTCCTTTGTCATTGTTCACCCTGTTACTTATGACTGCCCTTGTGAAGGGACTTGTGACTGGACTTGTAAAAGTACTTGTATATGGACTCGAGTCCAACACTGGTACTTTTTTTGAAATTCAGCAGGGCACAAGATTCCGAAATTTCATACAGTGTAAACCGGTCCTTTACAAATGACAGGGGTGCAATTTGGGAGAAAGAAAAATCCATAAATATCCAGCAGGTGAGTTGTAATGACAACGATCGAATTGTCTGATTTCTAAGGGCCCTCAACAGCTCAACGGTGAAATTTGCACTTGGACTTTTTGTCCAAAGTGCTCAAGGGTTCTAAACCTGGGTTCGTGCAATCTCTAAAATCCTACAATTTTCAGTCAAATAATCCTGAAACTCGGAACAATTCTGAGAAATAATACACCTGACATTGTTGTTTTCATTTAATTACACCAGGTGTCGTTGCATGAAAAGTGGCGTCGACAGTGAGTCAGTCGTCGAAATGGACGGGATCGACAAGTACAAGGACAGCGCCATCGCGTTGTCCAACCCGGCCTTCGATTCCAAGGAGGAGAATCAAAGTGACTTTTCTCAGCAGTACGATGCTAAGTCGACACGTATCGACGACTGAGCGCAATACCGACGAACAGCTCGTCTGCCGTCTGATTTATGCAATTAACATGAATAAAGGGACCCGACAATCAGAAGTCGATCAGTGTTACTTTACATTAAGCAATTACCATTAGACAATTTTAAAGGTCTCTTTTTAATGGACTACAAACAGATTTTTTAGAGATGATTACACAAGGTCTAAATTGCCGTCCCACAATAACCTGTTGTTTCCCGTCTATGTCGATGCCTGCTTTTGAGGGCAGTGTGAATGTCAAAGTTCGATAGTTCAAAAGTTTATTTCGTTGATTTGTGCATGATGCCAAAGGGGGGATTTCTGAATAAAGGGATATATTTCTTTTTTATTAAGTGAATCAAAAAATGAAAATAAGGATAAAGATTTTCCACAGATTGCAATTATAACGAGACAAGTGCCATGCCTTTACCTATATCAGAAATGAAGAAATATACTTAATCGGTAAAGGGCAAGTATTTAATGCAGAAAACATATGGCGTCTAAGAATCCGGTGGTGTGTGAAGATTTTAAAATGTCATACTTCAGAAAGATAATTACAGCTCGACAGTATTTTTTATGGGTAGAGATTGCACTGTTGCTTACCTTTCTTCACAATATTTGGCAATGAAAGCTTATAGTCCGCCACTAGTCCCATGAGCCTCTTTTCTTAGCAACGGGGTTCCCATGGTCGGAACTGAACTTCGCTGGGTCACGAAGGACTTTGAAATGTACACGTCACGGTCGCATTGCAACCAGCAAATGAACACTCCTGACCAATTTGGCTCTTTAAACCCATGAGGGGGTGCTTCTTCTCGAGGCGGATAGTCCTGCACTCGTATTATCCAGAAATATCTGAATTCTAAGTTCCTAGAAATTTATAACATTTACCTAAGCTTCCAAAAATAGACTGAGAGTGCCAGAAAAATCCGGAGAACACAAGACAGATCCAGTCATTCAAAACGCCCGCCTCTTGAGGCCAGTGTGTGTAACGCAGAGACTCTTGCTACATGTACATGGATACACACCCACCCACACAAACAAATCGCCTATCCGCTGTGTAACTTGTTCAAAACATTTTCTGCGTTTTTACGGTAGTTTGATTGATCAAAAACTTCCGCTTCGCGGTGACCAAAAAGTGTGCACGGAGAGTCATGTAGAAGGAAAGAATTCATCAAAGGATCGCTCTCGTACGGATCGTGAGAGTCGAGTCACTCCAAACGGCAGGCCAAACTAAATAAAGCTTTTCAAGCAACAATTTATAGCAATTGGGCTGAGTGGTGGGGGGGCTTGAAGTTGTCCCTGCATGGAAGTCTGCCTGCATGGTAGTTGTGCGAGAGCAATTATCGGTAGTGTAAATGGCGGTTTGATGAGACGTTTTCGTCAGATTCGAACCTTTGCTACTCGGTTATCGCTGGACCCTGTCAGCACAGATCTGATCTGTGCTCCCTGAGAGATATCTTCAGAGCACTCTGGCAATCAGACATTGACGGAGTGTAAGTAGGTTGCCCTGCGCATTCTAAAAACAGCAATTCCCCGTTTTTTAAGCCTGAGGTTGTAGCCGTCACTGATTCGTCACTGACTGGTTTCTGGTAGCTGAGGACCCCACAAAACATGAAGCTCGAAGAAATCACCGCCCTGCTCGGCAGTTTTGGCCGGTACCAGATCTTTCTGATCGTGTACGTGTACTTTGTAAGCAACATAGGCTGTTATGTGACTTTCGGTCATGGGTTTTTCGCTGCCGGGACCGACCACTGGTGCTCAGTCTTACCCCACGAGAACTGCTCCAGCTGGCCGGTGTTCCAAGGAAACTGCACCGAGGTCAAGAGAGCTTTGTTCCTTCCTCCTTCCGAGGACGAGTCAAGCATATATCCCTACTCCAACTGCAAACAATGGGACTTGCCAGATGGGTACGTGTTTGATCCATACACGCCACTCGGTGACGTCGACAATTTCAATTACTCTGCCGTGCCCTGCAAAGGTGAATGGATGTACGATACATCGCAGTACAAGACTACAATCATATCAGAGGTAGGTTTACACTTCAAAGTGAACACCTGGCGATAACCAGAGGGCTGAGACTGTTCTCTGTTGCTGATCAGGTTTGCAAAACATAGGATTGAAATGAGGCTTTTTTCTAAACGTAGCAACGAGGTCTTGATGACTGCAACAATAGCTTTATACACGTTATAGTAAGTGGAGTTTATGGATGATGATTGTCATTTTGGTTTAGCCCTATATATGATCGATTTTTCTTTATTTTGTTAGGTATTCATAAATACCTCAGTCTCCCTATTCAACAACGTGCAACATGACCGCGTCATCATTCGATCATGCCCCATGAGAAGTGATAACGCCCGCTGCTTAAACCACGCTCTGGCATCTGGATACGGGACAGTTTCATGGGTTGGTCAAGAATCCGTGTGCACGCAGCTCGCCACGCGCGTGACAAGTCCATATAAGGAGGTTCTTTTGGACAAATATAAAATAAAATGGGCGGGGGTGTTCGGGAAAATGGAAGTAAAATTTTATACCCAAATCGTTGGAAATCCGTTATATATTGATTTCTTTTGACTCTCTGACTAAAAGGGGTATTTATGAATGGGAATAAATATTTGCTTGGCTGGTCTTAAACGTTGAGTCTGTTTCGGAAGCAGGTGACTTGAAATCCGACGCAAGAAGCGCTGCTTTCGTTTTCAAAATGGTGCCGCCCACAGTCAGCATATAAATATCACAGGCCAGGTTTTCAAGGCGCCATACATCGGAAAATATACGGTCTGGGGAAGCTTTAGGGTGCTCATATAAACGTCCGGACTCTGAGGAATACGCCGGTGTAAGTAAAATTGTGAGTCATTCTAATTTCGGAAGATATGAGGATTCAAGGTTTGTGACGATCCTGCAGTTTGGATTTCAGGCGTTTAAGACATGCCTTGAAGTAGGGCTGTGGTGGCGACAGAGAAGAAACAGGTTGTAAAAGAGAGCCACCACAGCCCTACGTGTGGGGCTAGTACTCGAGACAAAATGAGATTGCAGACACCAGCATGCCATGCATTATGTGCACTGTTGAAGCTGTCTTCTGTGTCACCCGCCACTGCATCCAGAGAACTACAGATTTAATCCCAATACGACGATTTTAGCGTCGCTCTGCGCACCGAGTTGTTGAAAGCGCCATTAAAACAAAACAACAACAGGTTTCGATGCGGATATGCGCAGACAACGCTAATGTGAAATCCCTCTATTGATCTAATTTTTGTCGAAAGGGCTTAACGTACACAAAAATGGTTTCCTTGTTATTTTCTGTGACCAGTTTGACCTTGTGTGCAAAGACAAAGATTTACCCAGCTACAGTCAAGTAATCTACTTTGTGGGCTTTCTGGTGTCCTCGTTCATTGTAGGGACCCTCTCAGACTGGTAAGAACAACATACGGTCTCCACCACTCCCGTGTTGTGATACCATTTACCATAATCTCAACCAAAACTTATCATGACCACGTCATAATTGGATGAGATCGATGGCAAACGAAGCTTTTAAAAAGAATAACAACAGCATTACTTTTCGAATGAATATCCTAAGATTACGACTTTAATTTTAGCTTTGTAATCTGAAATTCATCATGCAAATTAAAGCACATCAATTCATTGTAATATGTGTCTTATATTATCCTTGTTCTGTTGTTACAATATAGGATTGGTCGCAAAAAAGCGCTGGCAATCTCCTTGCTACTCTGGGCGGCCAGTTTTGTCGTCACTACCTTTTCCGTCAATATTCATATGTATATGGCGCTCCGTTTTATATCTGGATTCGGTTCGTACGGTGCCTGGCTTTCCGCATATGTCTTGGGTAAGATATATTATGTTTTTCACTCTTTCCATTTCAGAGAAGTTCATTTGGGTTGATATTTGTTATCATTTTTACGTTACCGACCAAAATTTTTAATTCGTGCAATCTGGTGAGGTGTCATAATTCAGTTGGTGGGTGTTTGCCCGTGGCCTAAAAGTAATTTAATAACACTCGGTATTTCTTGAGAAGTTGTAAGAAAAAAGTAATCATGCTTGCTGTTGGGTTCAAACCAGGTTCCTACTAGATTGGTGAACAGAAGGCCGGAAGCTCGTCATTTCCTGACATTCTAAGATTTGAAATGTGTCGGTGTGGCGAAACAACCCAGGCCTCCATTCACATCATTTCAATGAACCAATTATTTTTTTTCATGAAGGTTTTCATTGTACCATGCTTCCACACCTTTTTCAGCAATCGAGAACGTCGCCATGTCTTGGCGCACAGCTATAACTATGTTATTTGCCACGGCCAACGCTATTGGGTATTTCTTCCTGGCAACAGCGGCCATGTACGTCAGAGAGTGGCGCCCTCTTTGTCTGATTATGTCCCTCGCGACGATTCCCCTGCTTTTTCCGTTGCCGTGAGTATGCCAACTTCGTAGCAAAACTGTTGACAGCCTGATGAGCCATGGCATTAATTAGCCCAGTCTGGAATCCGCCTCCCCGGCCCTCCACACTTTTTGGACACCATGTTAACTTATCTTTCGTACTGTCTTTTTAGTTTTGTGAAGGAATCTATCAGTTGGCTGGTGTCCAAGGGCAAGCTGGAGGAAGCTGACGCGGTTATCAGGAGAATGGCCAAGTTCAATAAGAAGACCTTGCCGGATGTTCTTTTCGATAAAGAGGATGATCAAAACGAAATGGTAAATGGGATATTACTGAGATTTCAAATGACCATAGCAACGCAATGCATACATGCTTTTCATATAAATGCTGCCTTTGACAACTTAAGTATTAAATCCTAAAGTTTCGTCACCAGCAAATGGGACACAAATAATGTAACTTAGTGGAACATTACATGTGTGTTCGAATGGCAGGAATCTAGGGAGTCGGCAATACCTCCGTCCTTCATTGATTTGTACAGGACTCCCAACATGGCGGTCAAGACAATCAACATGCAATATAACTGGTAGGTACATGAGAGTACAAGATTCGAATAATGCTCCGTCGCAGCATTTCCCTGTGCATACAGATCTGATTCCCTTAATATTGCAAACAGGCGTTGGTTACTAGTGAGCTCAATGAACAATTGAAATTAGCATTGATGTGCCGTGCAATTCCCAGGTTGGTCAACAGTCTGGTGTACTACGGCCTGTCGCAGAGCACCGGCGATCTCGGTGTGGACGACTACTGGGCTTTCTTTGTGTCCGGCGCAGTGGAGATCCCGGCCCTGGGGTACGCGGCTTTTGGCGCGGAGCGGTTCGGCCGGAAATGGAATACCGTGGTGCTGGAGCTCATCGGCGGCGTCGCTTGCTTGGTAGCCATCTTCATTCGTAAGAATTGCCTATGCATTCTTACAAAATTTCATGAAATAGGGGCCTAAAAGGCCACACCTTCTGTCCAAAAACGGGTGCCAAAAATGGGACACACTGGGCAATGTTTCGTGCATTTGGCCGATCACAGCAATTTGTAGAGATTCACCTTGATGTGTTTTGTCCCACCAGCCATTGGGATCTGGCGGACGGTGGTGTCGATGATTGGCAAATTCTGTATCTCTGCCACATTTGGTATAATATACCTGTATTCCAGCGAGCTGTTCCCAACACCTGTCAGGTGGGTACACTGAAGCGTCGTGGCGAGTTGATTATTATGTGGTAATGCAATGGGAGATTCGGTGAGCATGGTAACGCTTCATATCGCTGGTTGGTCTCAAAAGCCCCCGTCAAAAAGCCACTTGCGAGTTAAATTTGAATAAAATCTGGTACACTGTGTTATCTGATTGCACAAAAAGTAACAATTTGAATTCCCCAGACTAAAGATACTGTTGCTACACCTTATACCCGGCAAGAAATGAGACCGAGGGGTACCCCCCAACATGTCCAATCCCTGTACACATTCCAGACTATTGTTACTTAACACATCCCCCCAAGATGTCTGAAAGGAGTTCCATAGATTCCTGCGAGACAATGACCAACACAAAGCAGGGGGGGTCTCTCCGTCTCATACCTTGCTGCATATGACGAGGTATAGCAACAGTGGTTTTAGTATGGAGAATTCAAGCTGTTATGTTTCACGTGAATTTAAAGAACTCAGTGGACGAGATTTTATTCAAATTTAACCCGCAAATGGCTTCTTGCTGTTAGGCCTAGCATTGTGATGACCAATCTGCGGAGCACTGTTCCGTGACAGTCGCTCTGTCTAAAATTCAATACAAGGCTTTCAGCCACAAATGGAGGCCATCGGGAATATCCAGTGAAACATTGCTGAATGGGGTATACGTCATGAAGGTTATCAAACAACGGGCAGGATAACCTGCACCCATGGGCGTCGCAATGGAAGCGGTGTTGCCCCCCCCCCCGGAAAAATCCTGGCAGCACCCATGCCTGCATGCACCATTAAAAGGGCAATGTATCTCTATCGGGTCTCCTTAAACCCTAAGTCTCAACGGGAAAGTTTTTAAATTCATTTCTTTTCGAAGGGCCATTGGCATTGGTATGTGTTCCGTGTCGTCTCGCATCGGTGGCATCATCTCTCCTCTCGTCCTGCTGTTGGGGCGCAATGTGCCGTCAATCGTGTTCGGATCCAGTGCGATTGTGGCGGGAATACTGGTGTTCTTCTTGCCGGAGACAAAAGGACGCAAACTGCCCCAGACACTGGAGGAGGCAGAGGCAGTGGGAAAGTAAGTGTCGACATTTGGTTTATAATTATTGCTGTTAATCCAATTCTATCGTATTTTCTCTCAGCATAGGCCGGTACAAGTGGAGCAAAATTTTACCAAAAAGACGCCTTAGCTACTCGGATTTTAAATAAGACATGAAACTGGAAATAATAGCGTGACAGTGAGCCAATTAGGTATTCCAACAGCGCATGCCCAATGTAAGCACGCCCGAGGTCATTCATGATACATGTGAGGTACTCACGTGCGAGGTCTGCCCTATCAGGGCAGCCATGCACCGACTCACGCGCGTGCTTTGCTGTCGATTGACCTTGCCAGTTTAAAATCTCGGACTGGCTCAGTCAAGTTATCCCGTTCAGCCTCCCTCATAATCTGGGAGCTTGACCTTCAATGGCCAGTTAATATTTTTACATAGATCGTTTTTATTGATATGTCGAATTGATGCACCATTTGTACATAATCGTGGGTTTTCGATTCCTTCAACAAACTGTTTCCGGAAAGTGATATAAAGATTGATATCCGACATCAGGTGTAAGTGTATGACCGGGAATGTCTCCAACGAGTCTGTGGTCGAACTTGATGACGTAGGTCGCGACAAAGAGCAGGGCGTCTTTGCGATTTCCAACGCAGCCTTCGACCACGGAGAGGAGAGGAAATATCGCGACTTTTCGCAGCAGTTCACGCGGAGGCACCGGGAGTCTTCACATACATAACAATGATGTGTACACCTGCCGCGACAAGTTTCAGAGCATTTCCGTTAATGATTTCAAAATCTGGTTGATGTTGCCGAGAAAAAAGTCTGATTGAAAAGTGTTTTGTTTGATACAACAGTAAACAGACGGCTTCAGCAAACAATTTCGAGCAGCAAAGTTGGAGTATTTTGCAATTGATAACCTTGTTGCGGGATTATATGACCAGATTACTATAGAAAGATGCACGACCGGAGAATCTCTCGATATACACACGTGGACCGACGATCCAGGCAGTCTATGCTGTGGTTAATGCTGTACAAACATATAATTACTGTTCCGCTGAAAGTGCAAATTCATGATGTAATTACTCTATATTCGTGATCGAGCATTTGAAGGAGAGTATAGACAATGTTCAGGCAGTCATAAGCACACGCACCACCGGACAAAACAGTTGGCTTCGACCGTTCTGTCTCTGTGAGATCATCACACCACACCTAAAGGTATAATCACGTTTCTTTTCATAAAATTGTATTTATCAAAATTCCAAATAAAACCCACATTAAAGAAAAGTTGTATCTTGCCTCCTCTCCTTTGTTTCCATGCAGTAAATCTGACATTGTATTGATAGATGAACCTGTAATCAGGAATTTCATAGAATGCAATTTACGCAATGCAGTTTCTGTTTCAATTCAGTGGTATCATTTTAATGCAAAATTAACGGTTTTAGGGATGTCCTCATTTGGGAGTTTTCACGTGGATTCACTCAAGGCCTACTCTTCGTTGAGGACTTTGGACGCAGTAAAAGAGGATGGTTGACTTTGGCCACTATGCTTTGGAACGTCAAACTTCTGCTGAACCTAATCGCGGACGTTTATAAAAAAAAAAACCTGGACTTGCAACGCCTTTGTATGAAAAGGAAGCCAACCAGCAGCCATTTTAATACCGAGCCGAATACAAATGCGTGGGTTGCTCCCTTCTATTGACGTCAGGAAGAACAAAGGCGGGCAATGCCAGGAAAGCTTTGTATTCGGCTCGGTAAAATGGCTGCTAGTGGATTCAATGATCTCTATAAGCTGATTAAGGGCATTGCGAGTCAAGATTTTATTTATATACGTCCGTGTACCTAGTTTAGTTACAATAATGGCAATGGACATAAAAGCGACAGAAGTTAGTGCATAAAACATCGACTTTCCGTACAATTTTGTACCATAATTTGAATCAGTCACGGCGTAATTTCGACGTCTTAAGTGGGCCTTAGTTGATGAAAATCGCATTGTTGAAGGGGTGCGTGACGTCACTTGTCAAAATATAAACACAAACTGGCGTCAGAAACGCCAAACGTTTTCGAACGAAATACTGTTTTAATGGGTCGTACTTACACATACTTGAGGATAGAGTGAGGCACTTGACATCAATAATTACGTGACACTTGTAGTCGGCTAGACTTTTGGCAATGGTGGTGTCATTTTGTCGGTTTTAAGGGAGAAAATGGACAAAATGAGCTGCACTCAATTAAGGGAGAGGGATACCACTGTAGGCCTGCCATGCCAACGTGCATGCTTCTTTGTAGCTCGTGGATATTACCGCATGAATTAGCAGAACGCTCGCTTATCAGTCTCCGGTAAATAGCCCTTCAAAATCTTCGAGTTTTCGATACAGGTTTGTGCAACATGGACTCCCCCTGAACTCTCCACTTTGCACAGGGCGTTAGCAACTTGATTTATAGCTCTTTCATGACACTATGGGTTTCATGTTGGGGCCACCATCACAACACGATGTACATGTATTAAATTAGGCCATACCTTTCTCTTAAGCCAAAAAACTCCAATGGCTAGCAAATCTGAATACAATCGACCAAAAAAGCCCAATTAACAAATTATGCTTTGACATTGTGTTCTTGAGCTCATTTGCAAATATCGTGTGCACTATCAAAATGGTGTCATGATATTTTCAACGCATAAAATTACATTCCGTTAGTGCTATGACATGTTTACTTTCATGATAAGGCAGAGCTTGGGCAAAGGTATCCACTCAGTTACAACAATTTGCTTACTCTTGGACTTTTTAACATTAACAAACAGAGTAAGTCACAGCAATTAAGGATCAACTTTTTTCGGGCCTGCTCTTAATTAACTAGTCTCTTGTTGCCAGTGTATTGAGTGACAGTATCGTCCATCACTTGAATTCATAAATCCAGTGGCACATTTGCTGCAGCCCTGTGTCAACATGGGGAAACGATGCCATAGTACATTGAATCGGAGAAAAGAAAAATGTATGTAAAACATCGCCATGAATTGTGAAAAGCATGTTCATCTAGTGAGCTTTAAACCTACAGTGTCATCCTCCATATAAACGTGTGGCTTGTGTGACCATTTCATTAAATAATGTAGATCATTTGGACCAGAAATTTGGGATGGGGAATTGTGTGTGTGGGGGGGGGAATGACTTGCCAGGCCATAAAAGTTTGAAAAGCGGGCGAAGGGGTTGCTGACACCATATGATACTGGGGGCCGATATTCATAACACCGAGGTACATCTATGATAAATATGACACTCCTACAGATCCTAACAGCATGTTTATGGTTTTTTACTCTCCTTTTTGAGCACTGTAATGAATACATGTTGAGTCTTGTGAAGTCCGAAAAGTCCTTCATTGCCAGCCTTAATTTTATTTTTCTTCCAATCAAAAAGTGGGGGACCCCATCCCCCGGGTTTTGCACTATTGATGTGGATATTGATCCGTGGTGTTGTCAGTTCTCGATCGCAACTCGGCCACAAGTCATCCAGTCTTAAGCCAAGTCACAAAGGCAATACGGGCGATTAACAATAGTGCGCCTCCAAGAGTTTGCAAAGCGTTGACCAATCACAACGCGTGAAACTGTTGACCCTTTCCGAACGCACATTGGGTAAACAGAGTTTGCGCATCGTGATTGGCCAGCGCGTTGCAAACTTTTGGAGGTGCACTCTAGTGACTCGCCCATATTAGGCCTTTCTGTATGGGAGTTCATTCCCGGCAACCAGGCTGTTGATTTAAGCGGGCGGATCCGAGTTTAGTCAGAACTTTGCTGAAAAGGTGATGGGTTACAGACTAAATGTTATTTCGCTTTTCCATTCCGATTTCCCTTTCCAGCGGTCAAATATAGCGATCATTGAAGCCACTTTCCCCAATCCTTCAGTGTTGTTACCATTATACGTTTAGAGTGTTTGCGTGGCAGCCATCTTGCAGGCCAGTGGTTTTGTTCCACAGGATATGCACAAAGGAGGTTCCCTGTGGAACAGAAACTCTGCCCTGCAAGATGGCTACCATGCTAGCCTGTATACATCAGTTGGTATATGTTTGTCTACTTTGGAAATGATTACACAAGGTCATCTCAGTTGCTGTACCCCACTATTACCTGTTACTCCGATCAATGTTGGCGCCTACACTCTAGGGGGAGTGGTAGGAATATATAGGCCAGGTTTTGCGTCCATTAGACCCTTGAACAAGATATTCTTTTAGTCATCAGCAGGACCGTCAGGGTGCGAAAAGTTCATTGACTTGTTTTAACAGGGTGCCAAAGAGTGGAAGTTAAAAGCTGCTCACTAGATGACATTCCCTCTGTCAGTAACAGAAGAAAAAGATTACTTCTGGAACTTCCAAAGTAAATCAATTGGTAAGAAACAGAGCCAGGGGTCTTTCAAAGCTTGAAGTTCCTGTACGGGGTTCCACTTGCTGTACCCTAAATGCAGTTCGAAAGGGCATTTTCAGTGGACTTGAACCTTGCTACCCAGTTACCGCCGCACCGTGTGCACAAATCTGATCCGTGGCTCTTTAGAGATACATTGAGAAGAGATCAGTCTGGCAATCAAGCACTGACAAAGTGTACGGTGTTCGTTTCCCATTTTCCTCCCATAGAAAAAGGAGTAGCACATCCTTGAAGTTCACTTTGTCGACGAAGAAATTGGTTGATTTTTGGTAGCCGAGAGCCTAGAAAATATGAAGCTCGAAGAAATCACTAGCCTGCTGGGCAATTTCGGCCGGTACCAGATCTTGTTGATTGTGTACGTGTCCACTGTAAGCACTATGGTCTGTTTTGTGACTCTTAGCCACGGATTTTTCGCTGCCGAGACCGACCACTGGTGCTCAGTTTTACAACACGAGAACTGCTCCAACTGGCCGGAGTTCCAAGACAATTGCACCGAGGTCAAGAAGGCCATGTTCCTTCCTCCTTCGGAAAACGAGTCAAGCATATATCCGTACTCCAACTGCGAGCAATGGGATTTGCCAGATGGGTACGTCTTTGATCCCTACCTACCACTTGGTGACGCCGAGAACCTCACTTACTCTGCCGTGCTCTGCAAAAGTGGGTGGGTTTACGACACGTCGCAGTACAAGACAACAATTAACTCAGAGGTAAGTTTAAATTCCAACTTCAGTACGTAGAAATAGCTAGCAAGGTCAGATTTTCTGCTGATCGGGTTTTCAAAAATAAAGGACTACAAGGTAAAATGCTAGCTTCTTATTTTATAACAATGTGGTTTTGATGAATACACAATAAATAGCCTACAGTTTATAGTGAAGGAAATTTAAGGGTAATGATTGTCATCGGTTTGGACCCACATACCCTCGACTTTCCTTTTTTTTATTAGTAAATTGTTCTCACAAAAACCAAGAAACTGGAAACAAAATTACATTTCTCAAGAAAGCAGTGACATTATCCTTATTATCAGGCCATCTGTGGGCCCGTAATTCGCGGTTAAATCTTTCTTCTGTGTGAGTTGCCACTGCACAGAAATTACAAATTCCATGTCTCGGCACAAGCACTGAACTTACACGAACATGTTTTCCTTGTTACTTGCTATGCATCAGTTTGGCCTTGTGTGCGAGGACAAAGATTTACCCAGCTTCAGTCAGTCAATCTTTTTCGTGGGCGTTCTGGTGTCCTCGATCATTGCAGGAACGCTCTCAGACTGGTAAGAATAGCATAAGATGTTCACTAGTCCGGTTATCCTGCACTGTACCATTGGGTAGCGTATACACCGCATTTGATCTCCTTTTTTCGGAAGAGGATCAGGGATCCTGATCGAAGATAATATCCGACGAGGATCATGAAAGCGGTTGTGTGTTTTTGGGGGACCTGAAGTCACGGATCAATGGATGGATTGATAAGAAAATAGAAAATCCCGTCATTTTAAAGTCGTACGCAAATGGAAGTGGATATCTTGTCCCATCGATATTTTTTTTGCGTTTTTAATCTTATTTCACATGACACAAATTAAATCACATCAAGGAAGTGTTATATCTGCCACATGTAAGTTCTTTGCTTGTTTCTGTAATACCAATTAGGTTTGGTCGCAAGAAAGCTCTGTCGGTCTCTATGCTACTCTGGGCAGCTAGTTTCATTGTCACTACCTTTTCGGTTAATGTCTACATGTACATGGCGTTCCGTTTTCTGTCTGGATTCGGTTCCTACGGCGCCTGGCTTTCCGCATATGTCTTAGGTGAGAGGAATTATTGATTTCACCCTTTCCTTTTCAATGTATTATTCTACTTGGTGATATGTATTTTTCTATTGTTGGCATGTATCAATGTCACCTACCTAAATTTTCGGCCCACACAGCTTGACGTCCTACCAGTGCTATATTTTAGCAGGCTTTTGGGGTTTGCTAAAGGGCTTGAGCCAAGCTTCTACCACGTTGGTGAAAAGAAGGCGCCGAGTTTTGTCAGCTCCAGACATTTCAATGAGTTGACAGCGTATAACCGCGTCCGTCTGACTCCAAACCCCCATTCACGTCATATGACTGAAACCACTTTTCCACATAAGGGATTGTATACTATGCCCTTTTGCCTTTTTCAGTGATTGAGAACGTCCCCAAGTCTTGGCGCACAGCCGTGACCGTGTTATTCGACATAGCCTTTGCTGTTGGGTACCTCTTTCTGGCAACAGCGGCCATGCACGTCAGAGAGTGGCGCCCTCTTTGTTTAATTATGTCACTCGTGACGATTCCTCTACTTTTCCCTTTGCCGTAAGTATGCTGACTTTATAGCTTTACTGTTTATGGCCGGAGTCATGGCATTAAGTAGCCTAGGCAATATCGGAGTCTGGAACCCGCCTCCCCTGCCCTCCACACTTTAGGACCCCGTGTATATTTCTATCGAAGTTATTTTGGTACAGGCCTATGCGTGCAGTTTTGTGCAGGAATCCATCGGTTGGCTGGTGTCCAAGGGCAAGCTGGAGGAAGCTGACGTGGTTATCAGGAGAGTGGCCAAGTTCAATAAGAAGACCTTGCCGGATGTTCTGTTTGATAAAGAGGATACACGAGAGGAAATGGTAGGTGGGATGTTACTGAGATCTTTTAATGGACATGTTTATTCACTTCAATCAGTGTTGCCTTTTGGCAACCTAATCATTTGTTAAAAACCAAAAGCTGCTCAGCCGCGAGCCACTTTCAAGTTGTAAGAAATGAACTGCAACACCATCAACTAATGAGAACCAAACAATATAATTCAGTGAACATTGCATAATTGTAGGTTGAAATGCAGGAATTCAAGGAGTCAGGTCTACCTCCGTCCCTCATTGACTTGTACAGGACTCCCAACATGGCGGCCAAGACAATCAACATGCAGTTTAACTGGTAGGGGCATGACAGCCGAAGATGCAAATTTTGTTCCATTGCAGTGTTTTGTTGTGCATACAAACCTGATTCCTTCTGCAAACTGGCGTTGGTTACCAGTGAACTCGTTAAATTTGGTATCAATGTGTCGTGCATCTCTCAGGTTGGTCAACAGTCTGGTGTACTATGGCCTGTCGCAGAGCACCGGCGATCTCGGCGTGGACGACTACTGGGCTTTCTTCGTGTCCGGCGCCGTGGAGATCCCAGCACTGATGTACGCCGCTTTTGGCGTGGAGCGGTTCGGCCGGAAATGGAACACCGTGGTGCTGGAGCTTATTGGTGGCGTCGCTTGCTTAATAGCCATCTTCATTCGTAAGAAGCGTCCTCAGTAGGACATTTTCATAAAATAATTTCCTAAAATAACGGCCTACAGAGGCAAAGTCTACAGCGCTGAAAGCTGTGTCAAAGTTCCTATTGAATATACCCTGTACAAAACAAAACATTTTATCGGGGCCAAAATAAAATCAGCATCAGTCACTGTATTTGTCTGCTACAGCCTGTTGAAATAAACGGCAAACGCTCATCGCATACACTGCAATATTGCTCTGCCCTGCTCGACAAAATAAGAATGAACTGCCCGAACTGATACTGACAAAAGGTGTTGACTATAGTACAAGGATTTTGTGTATTTGTGACAAACAATGCATACACAAATGTGTGTTATTTATTGTGTGTTATTTCCCACCAGCCATTGGAATCTGGCGGACTGTGGTGTCCATGATGGGCAAATTCTGTATCTCTGCCACGTTTAGTATAATATACCTGTACTCCAGCGAGCTGTTCCCAACACCTATTAGGTAGGCCCCATAGGCCAGGTCCCTGCCGTATCAAGGAGACACCCGTTTCTGAAATAACCTGTGAGCTCATGTCTAGGGGTCCTAGATGCATCGTACACATGTCGGTTACCTTTTTGAACAGTCAGCGTAGAATCAAACTTGTGAAAAGGTGGAATGCAAATATTGAGGAAGCTTTTAGAGTTGTAATGCATGTGAGGAAGGTTACCAAGAGAAGCCATTTATAGGTCCTACACACCCGAATATTGACAATAGTTCCCGAACCAAAGTGGTTCGGAAAAGTTCGGCCAGTTTCACAATACGTTCGGAAGCGGAATTTCTCCTGTTCTATTCACGTGATTTTTTTTTTAACTGTCTAATCTCGGAACCGGATTAGTACCATTCAGTGAACTGCAGTGGTGTAATAATGAGCCTCAAGCTGGACCAAGAGGGCGCAATTTTCTTAGCAATGGAGGCTCCTTTGGTCAGAATTGAACTTCGCTGGTTCACGAACGACTGGGAAATGCACGCGTTACGGTCGCATCTCAACAACAGAATGAACACTATGGACCTTTTCAACCAAAGAGGGGGTGCTTCTGCTTGAGGCCGATTATTCAGACCGTGCGGTATCCAAAGGGAGCCGTACGCGTGGCACTATCAGAATGGACAAATTTGGTGACCCACCAATGGCAGTCAAGTTTGTGATAGCCATTATGCGGAGCCATTGTTCCGTGACAGTCACTCCGTGCAAAACCCAGTACAGCACTTTCAGCCATTATAGGGGGCTATTGGAATGTCCAGTGGCAGTGTGTTATTATATAACAGCCAGAATAGAGTCTGGGCTTCCCGCTTATCTGCATTATTAGTTACATCCGTTAAAAAGTACCGTCTATTAACTCGGATCTGCTTCATTGCTAAGTCTCAAGAGGAAGATTTTACATTTCTTTCTGGTGCAAGGGCCATTGGCATTGGTATGTGTTCCGTGTCGTCTCGCATCGGTGGCATCATCTCTCCTCTCGTCCTGCTGTTGGGGCGCAATGTGCCGTCAATCGTGTTTGGGTCCAGCGCGATTGTGGCGGGAATATTGGTGTTCTTCTTGCCGGAGACAAAAGGACGCAAACTGCCCCAGACACTGGAGGAGGCTGAGGCAGTGGGAAAGTAAGTGGCAACAGCTAGTTTGCAATAATTGCTATTTAGGTTAGCCTACTGAAAATAAACCACGGTATTTTTGTCTGGAAACAGACATTTGCGTGCACGCAGATCTAAATCTTCAAAAGCGTAAAGAGGCTTTAAAAAAATAATAAAATTGGAAATGGTGGCATAAAAAATGAGCTACTTCACTGTTCGCCAGAAGTTGAAGTGCACCCTCATCGGCAAAGAAGAGACGGGCTCGTTGGAAGTGTTTCGAGCGGGCTCGCGCGCACGTCTGGCACAGACGCAAAGACTACATTACATCGCTCATGTTCGGTCATGTTCGCTCATGCCACAGACATATAAATGCTTATAGCTGCCTTCGTAATATATTGCGGCCTTACACCTATTCGCATGATTTACATTTTTGAAATACCAAACTGGCTCATTTAGGATGCCCCGTTATAGCGTTCAACAGCCAGTTAAAAATTTTACACATATTTTTGTTGATAATGTCGAATACACCACTTGCCCATATTGAAGCCTCAGTTATAAGGTTCCTTGAGCGAACCGTGTTTGGAGAGTGATACTAAGTTTTGTGTCTGACACATAGGTGCAAGTGTATGACTGGGAATGTCTCTAGCGAGTCCGTGATCTAACTTGATGAAGTGGATCGCGACAAAGAGGGCGTCCCTGCGCTTTCCAGCGCAGCCTTCAACCACGAAGAGGAGAAGAAATATCGTACCTTTTCAAAGCAGTTTTGAACAATTTCGAGCAATCGTGTGGGATAAAGTCATGCTTTCTATTTTTATATAGGAAGATGCTTCACTGAGACTCTCTCTAAATAATGGCCTGATGAAGCCTGTGCTGTGATGATTTTGTACAAGAGATCAGGCACCTAAAGAAGCAGAGACAATTATCCCCGCTGTCAAAGTACAAATATCACAGGACAAAACGGTTCACACGGTCAAATTAAGTACCATCAGCTCTCCTCTCAGTAAATGTTCCCATGCAGTAAAATGCGAGATCTTCATATAATCAAGAAAAAACAACTTAGGATTTGGTCTGTATTTCTATTCCAATAAAGTGCTACTATAATTGTAAAGCAGAGTTAATGGATTGTCAGACAGTCCTTATTAACATTTTGAAAGTTGTCACGTGGGTTCACTCCTTTGGACCAGACCAAGGCCATCCTCCTCGTGTAGTAAAAGCAAATGGTTGACTTACTGAAAATCTTAATAAATTCATGATGCGACGCCACTCGTCAAATCTACTGAAAACAAACTGGCGTCCGAAACTTGAACATTTTAAAAAGAAATGCTGCTTTTAGGGGGTTCAATATCACAAGTAATTGAGCGTGAAGCATGGCACTTCGCTTCTGGTCTGTTAACGTTTGGCAATGGCGGTTTCATTACAAAATTCTGACTTGTCCAAAGGGTTTGTGCACAACACACGTATGTTTCAGAGGGAAATTATTAGCTGCCCATGTCCCATTTTTAGGGACATTTGCATACGTTATGAGGGCCATGAGAATTCGTGCCAGGCAAGTAGCTGTTTCATTTCATGAAAGTTACGTCTTATTTTCACTTTTTGGAAATAAAAATTCATGACCGAAATATTTTCATGGTAAGATAAGGCTTTTTCCTAACGTGTTTTGTGAAAATAAAATTGAGAAATAGTACCAGAGAGGTCAAAATTAGTGACTTTTGTCAAAAGCTCTTTTCGTAAGCGGTTTTAACTTAATTTTTGAAGGCTCGAAACAAAGAATTCGAAGTTTTCCTGAAGTTTTCAGAAGTGGACTGTTGTGGAGAATGGTTTGAAGGTTTTAGATTTGGTGACAGCTTTCTGCTAGATTTTTTCTCTTCCCGACTGGACGCGTTTGCATATCGACCTAGCTCAGTACCGATTCTGTTCGTCCCGCATAATCTTACGGCCTTGCGAGCGTAAGAATTCAGTGACTCGGGAGCGAAAGACGAACACAAAAGTACAGTAAGTTAACATTTTATTATTATTATTAAAATTATCATTGTATTATTGAAACCGAGGTCTATTTGTCACTATAACATTGCCAGGAAATGCAAATTTACATGTACATGTACTATACATGGATGAACCACATGAACGTGCACACTGGCTCCGACGAGAATTTCCGTGTACATGCAAACGACGTGGTAATCTGCGTGTAGCAGGCTGCAGTGTACCGTGCTCGGTACGTGGCTGGATCGGTTTTGTGCATGTAAACACGAAGATTGCACTGCCCGGAAGTATTATGAAAGTCATATCATAAGTCATGAAAGTTGAATAAAAAAATCAAGCTATATAGAACTGATTGTATTGTGTAGTTGAGGTTCTGGCCTGTCGTATGAAGTGTCTTATTGTTCTGGGAAACTTCTCAAATTGAGAAATTTAGTGGAAAAAAGACCAAGAGCTCGATTGAAAATGGGAATAATTTACCATCGAAGCAACCACTTTGAGGCTAAATTTCATATTATGTAGCATTTCTTTTCATGATTCTGTGATGTTTTATTCGGTTTAAGCCTTCTAGAGCACATACAAAGAGTTTCAAAGTGATAGCTTCTTAACTTTGTGCAAACGAAGTCTTCAAAATGAGAAGGCTCAACAGAGGATTGGCAAGTTGCTAAGGACAATTCCGTATGGTTCACGACAGTCCGGTCAAGTAACCGCCGCGCACGGTCGAAGTCGTTAATTTCCTCATGGCGAATTGGAGTGAAACATGTGAACAGACATGGACGCACTCAGCAGGCTCCACTTTGCACAGCGAGTTAGCGCTATCATGTATAGGTTTCGTATTCGAGGTCATCATCACAAACGGTGGTGTTTAAGGAAAAAAACTTCACTCAGCTGAAAAAATCTGAATACAATCAACCAAAAAGGCCAAACAATCAAACTAGTTTTTTTAATTGTTCTTGAGTTCAGTGACAGATATCGTGTGCACGACTGAAACAGTGTAACAATAATCCCTGACATGACATTCCGTCAGTGGCACGACATGTTTACTTTTCCCTGATAAGGCAGAGCTCGGGCAAAGGTGTTCCTCAGCTACCACTCTTAGCCTACTTTTGAACTTCTCAACTTTAACGTACAAAATACGTTACAGCAATGAATCAACTTTTTTTCCGGACCTGCTGAGAATGAATTTGTCTTTGTAGGCACTACCAAACTTCAGTGTAGTCCATCACTTGATTGCATAAATCCAGTGGCATATCTACTGTGATGACATGGAGAAACAGATCCATTCCTGTCAAGTATTGGTTGTTTGAACTAATAATAACCAAGATATTCAAGAGGACAGACTTGAGGGCAGATGACCGAGGGGCAAATTAGGAGATTTGGAGAAGGCTAAAATACGAGAGACTGTGTGTAAAGTCAATGGTCACTATTTCAGGCGTAGTGCGCTGATTTGATATTTCTAAGTATTGCCGAGGGTTGTAATGTAATTTTGTCCATCATGAAGCTTGAGGAAATCTTGCCCCTTCTGGGGAACTTCGGCCGCTACCAGTTCTTCATGATCTGTTATGGGGGCTTCTTGGCCATGACAACCTGCATTGTGACATTCGGCCATGTGTTCTACGCTGCTGAGACGGACCACTGGTGCAGCGTATTGCCCGATGCTAATTGCTCGAGCTGGCCGGAGTTCCAGGACAACTGCACCGATGTGAAGAAGTCCATCTTCCTGCCTCCTCCAGCGTCCAATGACAGCAAATATCCTCACTCCAGCTGCGATCAGTGGGACTTGCCGGATGGGTACGCGTTCGATCCGTACGTGCCACCCACTGACGTCGACAATTTCACTGTCGTGCCATGCGAAAGTGGGTGGATGTACGACACGTCGCAGTACAAGACTACAGTCAACTCAGAGGTACGTTATTCAGCGTGAGTGTAGTTTTCCTAGAAGATGCCATGTAACACAATTCCTATTTGCGAGAATGTACTCTGAAATCGTAGGAGACTCTCTGTAGTGTCAAGTTTTACAAGAATAACATGATTGATTGTCTAAAGTGAGAAAAGAGAAGAAAGTGATTTTTGATCACTCATGGAAAATGTCACTTCTTTTCGTTACAATTCACGCATTGTTTAATTTCTTGCTCGGTCAAAGTTTGATCTGGTGTGCGAGAAAAAAAGTCTGCCCAGTCTTGCGCAGTCCATCTACTTCGGGGGTTTTCTGGTTGGATCGCTGGTGTGCGGCTCTCTGTCCGACTGGTAAGCAGTTAAGAATGTATAAACACTAGTCTGGTTCTCAAACCTGGTGAATCTGACCATTCTCTTTCGATTCAAGGATCCAGTATCTCGCACTCTCGCGTGACAAAACGGAGGAAATCCTCCCTTTTTCGAAAACATCCGAAATATTCCGAACTCAACGTCGTCAACACTCAGCATCGTTGCTGGTCGGGCATTTTCGGTCGTGTGTACTCACATGTGAGAGTCATCGCAACGTCCCTGCACCACCTATCGTTTACTTGGAATCACATACCCCAACCTGTTGAATCAGGCCGGCCTATATACCGCTCAATGATTGAATTCGCGATCCGGGCGAAAAAAAGAGTAGAACCGCGCCGCTGGTACTGCAGCTGAGTTCGGAACAGGTGAATTGAACCAAGTTTCCTTCCGAGTGTGAACAACAAAGTTCACCGATTTTGTGGCGCAGAGAACCCACATTTCCTGTAGAAGTGCACTGGATAGTGGAGGTTCATTGGTTCCGCTTTCGTAGTCGTTTCAGCACTCCGCCAGGCTTACGCCCCGACGCCTCTGAGAGAACGTGAAAGGAGAGCCTAGCGTCTTTATTCCGGTTCGTATTAGTGACTTCGTCATAAGCGCGCAGGCACTACTGACTGCAAGTTTCTTTCGATTGAACACTCAAGTTGCAGGTCAACTTCGGGTTTCCATGGTTCCATGCAGCTCTATGTACGGTGGGCGTGGTTTAAACTGAAGTGACGTCACACTTACAAACAGGATATGCCTATGAAAGACCTTTATGTGAACCCTATCCTGTTCATAAGTGGCTTTGCCATACACACGCAAGCGCCAAGAGTAACAAGCTCTTTATTGGGCGATCGGTGAAGTCGCGCATTGACTTCCGGTTCCATGGTTTCATCTGATCGTCGATCAAGGCACGTAACTCTATGTGCAGTGCATGCGCAGTGGGCATCGTTTAAACTGAAGTGACGTCACACTTACGAATCAGATACATAATCTTTTTGTGCGCCTATAATCATTCATTCAAATCAGCCTATAAATCGTTCTTTTGTTTTGGTAAAGGCAGCCAAAGTATGTCCATGGCGTGGACCCTTCCCAGTATCCGCCCGAGCTGAAGTAGGCCTACACCCTCAATCGGCGAAAGAAAGACAGATGGGTACAACCGAATTTTTGCACGATAGATTTGTTGCGCGTACTCAGCGTGCTCCGCGTCAAAAGCTCATTATACTTGCGCACCTATGTGGTGAGTTAACCGAAAGGACCGTCAATTTCATTTACAAACACGCCCTCTTTTGTTCCGCTCGGAGCGGATACAGTTCTCAACAGCTTTTGATTCAAAACGTACAGTTTGCTTGATCGGTGTCGAAAAAGGGAATCGTTCTCATTGAGTACTCAGTAGTCGCATGGAATATCTAATGTTTGAATATTAGCATGGGGTATTTAAACTCGTGGCTTATTTAAACTTTTATGGTTTTTTCTCACTGCCAAGTTTTGGCTTATTTAAACTTTTATGGTTTTTTTCTCACTGCCAAGTTTTGGTTACCAAAAACGGCGTTTGTGTTGTGGCCAAAGTTCTTTATTCCATGGAAAGGCTCAAAGGTGAAGTCAAACAGAAAAAAAGTGCACTTAAATCAAGTCTTTGATTTCTTTTTCTTCTAAGGGTTGGTCGTAAGAAGGCGATATTTGTGGGTCTCATCTTCTACGTAATCGGTTCTCTTGTCACTACGTTTTCTGTCAACATCTACATGTACATGGCTTTTCGTTTTCTCGCTGGTTTCGGCAATATTGGCACCTACATTACCATCTACGTGCTTGGTAAGTGATTTGCGATAATCTGTTACCAGCTAAATTTGAAATTCTATGACACTTCCAAAAAAACGTTATATCTTAAGTCATTGAGATCCCAGTAAGTTCATTTTCTGGTTTTGCAGTCCTTGAACTTATCGGGAAGCCTTATCGTACAAGAACTGCCCAGACCATCAGCATGTGCTACATCGCGGGGTATTTCGTGTTGGCACCCATAGCGATGCACATCCACGAATGGCGGACCCTGTGCCTGATCATGGCCTCGACGACGATTCCCTTGTTTGTCCCACTTTTGTAAGTATTTCACTGGCCTCGCTCATCATGACTCGAAAGCGAGGCAACTCCCAATCATGTGTATACGAAAGAGGATGATGCAAAGCAGAAATTCATTTTGTCCTTTGGGTAGCTCCAAATTATGGATAAGGGTCAAGCACCTTTAGTATCCTAATGTGTTTTTTAATAGGGCTGCATGTAAAATTATAGCGAAATAGGCTCCTTCCCGTTTCAGTGTATTCAGTAAAATAGTGGGTTCGAGAACCACAATCCCAAATAGTCATCTTATGAAGAGCAAAACCAATAGCATTTTGACCGTGCCGTTCGAACCCACTTGATGAATAAATAATCACTCCGAGTTTTAGTCAAACTTGATCGTCTGCGACTCTCTGCAGATTCGTCGAGGAATCCGTCATCTGGTTGGTTTCTAAGGGTAAGATTCAGGAAGCTGAAGCGGCCATCAGGCGGGTGGCCAAGATGAACGGGAAGACTTTACCCAATGTCTTATTTGAAAAAGACGATTTTGAAGAAGCAAAAACGGTGAGTCTTACCATACTGTCACTATCCTTTTATCAGTGTGCAGCAAAACACTGGGGAGTATCCAAATATTAAATGGCGTTGGCATCCAACATGGATGTAAGTCGGGATATTGAACATGTTCCAATCTGACATCTTAGAATTAAGAAATTTGAAGACATTTGAGCTGACAGCACTTCGTTTCATTTGAATAAAGGGATCAAACGATTCGGCTGTTCCGCCATCCGTAATCGACCTGTTCAAAACTCCCAACATGGCGGTCAAGACAATCAACATGATGTATAACTGGTAGGCTATGTGTGTTACGTAACAAGTCTCCTGTAGCTTTATTGTTATTGGGCTGTCTTTGTTATATCGCCGTACTTCGCAAAGCACACGATGATGAACTTTACATAGAACAGTAATACGCCTGAGCTTGGCGTTGCCAGGAATTTTCAGGGCAGACTTTTTGGGAAGGAAATTTCCCGGGGAGGCAAAGCAATGACCACCAGCGAACTGCTCAAACATTGACACTGGTGAGGGGTCAATCTGGAGGTTTGTCCGAGCAAATTGGTAATTTTTATCCCATTTTATCTCTCTTTCATTGTCTGTCGCCTCCCCCATTCTTTTGTCGATTTTTCCAGAATGGGGCAAAGTAACCCCTTTTTACCTCGGTACCCATTCGCCTGTGTCAAAACTTCATCAGTTCATAACCCATCAGTTATAATGCTCGTATTTAAAACTTGAAAAGAATAACAAGAGGGCACCCTGCAAAAGCATTATCTTGATATTCATCGATTGTAGGTGACTGTTTGGTGATCAATCAACATTTCATTTTAAACAGAGCTCTCTGTTTACAATTGTAAGGACAAAGGGTACTTTTAAGCGATGTTTTAAAGCACGCTTTTCTGGGTATGAAATTCCCTCTCCACCAGGCTGGTGAATAGCCTGGTGTACTACGGCCTGTCGCAGAGCACTGGCGATCTCGGCATGAACGAATACTGGGCTTTCTTCCTGTCCGGCGCTGTGGAGATTCCCGGCAAGTTGTACGCCATGTTTGGGCTGGACCTGTTCGGCAGAAAGTGGAACCTCGCAATACTGGAATTGATCGGGGGCGTGGCTTGCTTGGCTACGATCTTTATTCGTAAGTGTTCTGGTCTCATAAATTTGACAGCATCAGACTTCATTTTCAGCCCCATCCCCCCAAAAGATTTTTTTCTTATGTGTTCCTATAACCTTTCGTGTATAGTTCTAGATTGTGGACTCTTATAAAGAGTAAATGTAAGAACTCAACGTAATAAGATGACTAAGAATACAGCGATTGGTTATCGTGCTGTTCCAGGAAATAAGTGAGTTGTGGGGGAGCGGGTTAGCGTAGCGGTTCTTTCCTCGCTTTGCACCAATGAGGCCCGGGTTTGAGTCCTGGCTTGGCCCAGACTTTGAGTGCATTTGGTTTCCAGTCCATACTCGCTCTCGCAGGTTTTCTCCGGATACTCCGGTTTCCTCCTGCCTCTAAAACTGGACCTTCTTCCTAACTCTGTAATGTGATGCTGATTAATAAAGTGTATGAATAACCGTACAGTTTTTGGCGAAAATAGCCTGAGTTGCTGAAAGAGCCATTAAAACAAAACAACAACAACAACATAAGTGAGTTGTGTTTAAGTTCCGTATTATTTCAGGCCAAAACTAATTGATGGAAGCTACACTTGTATTCAACTGCAAACGAAGTTAATGTTAGATTGTACTTAAAAAGGCTTTCATTTATAGTAATAGGAAATAATTTGGACTCAAAATTCAAAACGATTTTGGCCGTCAAGTAGAGCTGGATCGCGCGCAGGTCGACAGACCATCACATCAGGCAAATGTCAGACTCACCTGTCGTTCAACTATTTAAGTAAAATCATGTTTATAGACGTAAAAAAGGTTTTGATTTTCATCCAGTCAATTTAATTCTTTCAGCTATCGGTGTATGGAGGACTGTGGTGTCAATGATCGGCAAATTTTGCATCTCCGTCACATTCGGTACAATTTATCTCTACTCGTCCGAGCTGTTTCCTACACCAGTCAGGTTAGTTTTTTCTTCAACAATTCAAAATTTCAACAACTTGAGCTTCTGCTCAACGTTTACATAGGAATATTGCTGCACGCGGGCAAAAAAGCAAAAGGACTCTCGCCCCGTACGCCCAACCGTGTACTACATAAGCCAAAAGCGGTCATCCGTGAACCATCAAAAACGACAGAATTTCTGCTCCAGTATACCATGCAGTTCGTCAGATAGTCACTAATAGTCCGTCTTGTTGTAGCGATTATTGATCCCACGAGAATAACGTCTCAAATCCAGCGAGTTTTCCTGTAAACTTCTTGACGGCTTTTAATTTGACCCATACTGAATGATTTATGTCATCAGTCTAGCTAGCAAAGGCGGTTTGGAGAGGTAGTCTAAAAAGTTCCTGCCCAAATCTGTAGACCTTGGTAATTGTTTTGTTCAAGGTTAACGCTTACTTCAACCTGTTATGGACGCTGGACCTCAGTATAAGCTTGGCACATATATTACATAATACAGATGTATTGGGGCTTCCCTCGTTGCGCATGTTGGCATTTTGCGATAACATTTTCGTTATTATGAGAAGTGTGTAGTCAAACGTGTTGAAAATTTAAAAGCTCTTTTTTGGTAAAATAAATGACGTTTTTATTCCTTTTGTGGTGCAGAACTGCCGGAGTAGGTATCTGCTCCGTATCGTCTCGTATCGGGGGCATCATTTCTCCCCTCATCCTGTTGTTGGGAAGCGGTCCGTCTTCAGCAGTGTTCGGCTCCAGCGCCGTTTTGGCGGGACTTCTTGTTTTCCTCTTGCCTGAGACAAAAGGACAAAAACTACCCCAGACGCTAGAGGAAGGAGAGGAGATAGGAAAGTAAGTCTTCCTAACGGGTAGTGTTGGATGCTGAGATGTGTTCAGCAGTCAGGTTATGTTTTTTTACATTTGACATTAAAGAGGACCAAAAAAAAAAAGAAATTTCCTGCGATGTAAAACGTTTCTTTGTAAATGGCAGATGCGATTGGAGGAATGGAGCAAACTCCACGGAATATCCTGCAGAGGACTTGCAGTAACGACAACGATAAATCATCCGTTTTTCTCACAAATGGCTACAATTACGTCAAACTTACATTTGATTTTTTGTCCAAAGTGCTGAAAGCTAGCAAATCATGATTAATGAAACCTAAAAACCCACAACTTCTGGCTGAAATGATCCTGACATTTGGGGCAATTCTGAAACATTATACTCCTGAAAAGTTTACAGTATGCTGCAGTTTTTCACTATTATTTGATTTCATCAGGTGTCGTTGCATGAAAATTGGCGTCGACATCGACAGTGAGTCACTGGTCGAAGTGAACGTGATCGACAAGTACATCAAGGACAGCGCCATCGCATTGTCAATTCCGGCCTTCGATTCCAAGGAGGAGAATCAAAGTGACTTTTCTCAGCAGTACGATGCTGATTCGACATCTGTCGATAGCTGAGCGGAACTGTTGGCAGTTGATTTTCTGCCTATTTTATGTTGTGTCAATGTATGTGGATAAAGAAAGCAAAGAATTGAAATATGATTGGATAAATTCTACATACAACATAATCAATATACCATCTTGTAGGCTTTTTTCCGTGGATTAGTTTAGAACATTGAATATTATGAATGAATTGTTAAAAGCATGTTAATCAAGTGTCACCTAAATTGTTGTCACTACTACATACTGCCAATAGTAATTACCTGTTAATCCTGTCAATTTTTCTGCCCACTTTAAGGGGAGCGTGGAAATTTGGGAAAACGGTGGCCATGCAGTTATTGCGTTTTCATAAGAACCTTCAAACGAGACATTCTGCGAACCACTTGTCTTTTTCAGGATTCCAAAAAGGAGAAAGTTGAAGTTCCCTCCTGAAATAGGCTAACGGAAGAAAAGGTTTTTGTTCAACCCACAAAAGTGAATCAAAACCTTGAGGATCAAGAAAATTTTCCTGAACTGGATCTTTACTATTGCAACAAGTGCGATGTTTCCCCGTACTTCAAAAACCAAGATAATATTCAATCGGTAAAAGACACGCCAATGCAGAAAATACAGGCCTATGGCAACTGTCTTGAAACCTGGGGGGCTTTTTTCTAAATTTCGAAATTCCGCACTCAACAGAGATAATGACACTGAGAACATTTCATGTTTGATTCTGTTATCTGTTTATCTATTCTAGTTTCATTTAAGTTTTGCCCCCCCTCTCCCGACAGGTTGCAATTTTCTTTCAGTAAAAGCGCTAACTGAATATTTTCGAAACGGTACAGTCATCATTTGGGTTCCTGGGTACTGAGGAGCCGGCAGAATCATGGTGCATCCACAGGCTGTTGTGTCACAAATATATTGTACCCGGGGCGGGAGGCCTCTTCTCTCACAAATTCTTCGCACCATGCAGACGATCCCCGTGTAACTTATCAATGGCCGCTGTGAACACGTTTAAGTGCAGCTATGTTGAGCCTATCCTTCAGAGGCCACAATGGACGCTAACTCCACCTTCAATTAGCCCCTGAACCTGTGTACCTTGGAAAACATTCAAAGAGCCACATTTGATAAGACAGTGGTATTTATGTTCATTTGTGGACCCTGCCTCGTGAAGAGTTGTTAAAATCTTAGATAAGTCACCTAAGAATGCATACGTTTGGACTGTTAGGTAAACTCAAAGTGGTGCTTGGGACAGAACTGTATATCTGATTGATCAGCGTTCTGCTGTAGCTACGCCATTATCCTTAGGGTTTCCCACATTTGCAACGAGGTGAACAGCGGTGACTTTGGTATAGTCAATCGAAATACCCGTCTCCCGAGATCTGTAGGGCGCGAGACACGAAACACGATGAAGGTAGACGAAATCACTCCCCTTCTCGGCAACTTTGGCCGCTACCAGCTCGTCATGGTGTGCTACCTCAGTCTCTACAACATCATTTCTTGTTTTACGTCGCTGGGCAACGTGTTCTACTCGGCCGGGACCGACCACTGGTGCTCGGTCCTGCCCGGCGAGAACTGCTCCAGCTGGCCAGAGTTCCTAGACAACTGCACCCAGGTGAAGAAGGCCGTTCTCCTGCCCCCAGCGGAGAGGAATGACAGCGAGTATTCCCACTCCAACTGCAAGCAGTGGGACTTGCCGGACGGCTACGCGTTTAATCCGTACGTGCCCCTCCGTGATGTTCCGGGCTTCAACCAGACATTAGTCGACTGTAAGGAGGGCTGGGAGTTCGACACATCACAGTACAAAATCACTACCATTTCAGAGGTATGGGTTTAGTTCGAAAACCTTGTTTAAATTTAGCTTAGAACCTACACCGAATGCATAATTTACTTCTGAATCTTTACAACCGTTCACGGAACGAGACACCCCATTTGTCCTGCAATTTCATGCTTCCTTCGTTATCAAAGATAATTGTACTAAATAGGCAGGTAACTTTAAAAATGAGCTACAAAAAATCGCTCTACAGGATTCACCTTTTCAGTACCAAATTTCCTTCTGGGGAAGTGTGTAGGTATTATGAGTGAGTATCCACGAACACATGCAACTATAAAACTAACCGACCATTCAGTAAGGAAGACAAAAAAAATTTTTAAAAAACGTGAAACGTACGAACGCATCGTGTACGGAACGCACCCCGAAAAGTACATGGAAAGGCGCCTTGAAATGTTTATTCATGAATCCTGGGACAGTTTTTCTATTGCTATATAATTGATCGAAACGCGTCACGTGACCGTGTATTAATTAACATTTGATAATGCCCGCTGAGAAGTGATAATTCCCGCAGCGTAAATCACGCGCTAGCACATGGACACGAGAGAGTTTAATCGGGTCTCACGTATGTTTCACTCCCATTCGAAGTGTGGAAAATAATGACTTCGACAGTGCGCGGCGGTTGCTTGACCAGACCCTCGTGAACGATACGAAATTCTTCTTAGCAACCTACCAATCTTATGTTGAGCCTTCTCATTGTAAAGACTTCATTTGCACAAAACTAACAAACGATTACATTGAAACTCTTTTTATGTGCTCCAGAAGGCTTAAACCGAATAAAACACAACAGAATCGTGAAAAGATATGCTACATAAATACGAAATTTAGCCTCATAGTGGTTGCTAAGATGCTAAGATATTTCCACTTTCAGTCGATCTCTTGGTCTTTTTTCCACTAAATTTCTCAATTTTAGAAGTTTTCCCATAACAATGAGACACTTCATACGACAGGCCGAATCTCAACTACACAGTACAATCAGTTTTATTTTTTGTTTGATTTTCATGAGTTATTTATGCTTTCTACGCGTTTTACATCCGCAAACTGATCCAGCCACGTACTGTACATGTACACTGCGTCAAACGGCCTGGTACACGCGTACTGGCGTACATTGTGCATATACATGTGCGTGTACATGGAAATTATGCGTCGGAGTCAGTGCACATTGTGTTTCATGCAATCATGATACATGTAAAACTGGGGATACATACCGCGAATTTCGACATTTCCTGACAATAACAGATGGACCCCAGTTTCAATAATAAAGTTCAAGACATATTAACTTACCCGTTCCCGAGTCACTGAATTCTTACGTTCGAAAGGCCGTAAGATAATGCAGGGCGGCGGTGCTGCGTGACTGAGGTCGATATGTAAACGCGTCCGGTCGGGAAGAGAAAAAAATCTGGCAGAAACTGTCACCAAATCTAAAACCTTCAAACCATTCTCCACCACAGCCCACTTTTGAAACCTTCAGGAAAACTTCAAATTCTTTGTTTCAAGCTTTCAAAAATCGCAACAAAACGTAAATAAACCATGGTCCCCTCACGAAAAGAGCTTTACACAAAAAGCACCAGTTTTGACCACTCAGGTACTATTTCTCTGTTTATTTTCACAAAATACGTTTAGAAAAGGCCTCATCTTACCATGAAATATTTTGGGCAGGTATTGTCCAAAAATTGAAAATAAGACGCAAATTTCATGAAATGAAGCATCTGCTTGCCTGGCACGAATTCTCATGGCCCTCATTACGTATGCAAATGACCTTAAAATGGGACATGGGCAGTTTAATAATTTCCCTCTGAAACATGCGTGGTCTGATTGGTTAGGAGTCTGTGTGCAAGCGACGCGCCACGCGCACGCCAAGTTCATTGAAGGGGATTCTATTGGGCAACTTTTAAAAGGAACATACCATAAAATGGACGGGAGTGTTAAGGAAACTGGAAGTAAAATTTCAGAAGAAAATCCATCAGATGTTGGTTTCTTTGGACTTTCTGACTAAAAAGGTATTTATGAATGGGAATAAATATGTGCTTGGCCGGTAACGCTGATTAATCGCGTCCATTCTCCTGAGCCGGTCTTAAACGCACGTTTAAGACCGGCCAAGGAAATATTTATTCCCTTCGTAATATGAACCCCTTTTATAATTTGACGGGTTTCGCATCTTTTCCGTTGACTCTCCCTTTATTCAAGTTTGGCTTGGTGTGTGAACAAGGCAGTCTTGCTAGCCTGGCGCAGTCCCTCTTCTTTGGCGGTTATTTGGTGGGGTCTTTCGTCGGTGGCGCATTTTCTGATTGGTAAGGTCTTAAGTGTACGAGTTACCGAATAGATTTAAAGGCGCATTCAACAATACAGGCGTTTCACAATAGTGCGCCACCGAGAGTTGGCAAAGCGTTGGCCAATCACAATGCGCGAATTTGTCGACCCAACGCGCGTTTGGAAAGGGTCGACAAATTTCTCGCGTTATGGTTGGCCAACGCGTTGCAAACTCTTGGTGGCGCACTATTGTGAATCGCCCGTATTGGGCCAAGCGTTGTGTATCTGCCAAAATCGCTCCCAGAGCGACTTTGACGACCGAACGCAGCGTACACGTGTGTTATGTTCATGGAATAGATTTTTGTGTCAGTGAAAGAGAAACGCATGAAGGCATCGCGTCCTCAAACGCACCCAAAAACGTATGTATGGAAAGGCGCCCTTTCTGCTATTCATAAATACTATCAGGACACAATTGATGTTAGCCATTCCTGTAGGTCGAGAGCCGGTCACGTGGCAGTCCTAAACGGGTGATAAACCACTGGCTGGCGGAGGCGCATACCACATCTATCTCATGGTGTTTAATGTGCATCATGCATCCATAGAAATAAATGGAACATCACCAGCAGACGTACCTAACAGTTGTCTGTTTTAGAGTTGTCCATTGAAATCAAACAAAGTGAAAATTTCGTCTGAAGGGAATAATCTCCATTCCTTTTGTGTAGGATTGGTCGCAAAAAAGTCGCAATTGTTCTCCAATTCCTATGGGTGACGGCTCTTATTGCTACCACCTTTTCTGTCAACATCTACATGTACATGGCGCTCCGATTTATCGCTGGTTTTGGTAATCTGGGTGCCTACTTGAGTCTGTTCGTACTGGGTAAGTTATGTTACATGTAGCTTTAACCCCTCGTTTCATAATGAAATATAAATTCCAGAGACAGGTGTATTTGTAATAATGACTCTGTGCCTATAATGTAATTGTAAAGGACACCTTCAAATTTTCTACAATGCTTTATCTAAAAGTGCTCATTCCTGAACATTTTCTCTGCACAAAGGTTTGCAATAATGCCCCAACTTTTGCGCAAACTATGTGAAACCATTCATTATTCCCCTGGATAAAATTTCAAACGGAAGATTCAGATACAAAGGTTGCCTTCATAACGTAAATGAACAACTAGAATAAAATTCCATCATTGGTTTGGTAATACGACGCCCGTGGACAGGTGGTACGCGCGCGTTACGTGCGTCGTGATTTGCCAAATGCACGCGCGCGACAAGGTGCAGAATGTGCGTGTGAATGCGGTGCCACCGCAAGTTATGGCGTCTGAATCTACATTCTCCATTGATCGGCGGTCCACGTATACCACAAGGGGAAATCGTCGTGTCTCGATGTACACCTCATAACTGGACGTAGCATAAGTCAGCTTTTATTTGGGCCCTGTTTCTTGCAGTTATGGAATATGTAGGCAATGCATGGCGCACACCCGTGACAATGTTTGTCGCCATTGTCTTTTCTGTGGGATACTTTTTCATCGCCACCGCAGCCATGCACCTCAGGGAGTGGCGTGCTTTGTCACTCGCGCTCTCTGTCACGTCGGTGGTGCTGTTCATCCCGACAATGTAAGTTTTTCGTTTGAATTTCAATTCGAACAAAGTCAATGTGACACTACCGGTACAAATTTGTACAAATAATAAAGCATGGCATTGCATATTGCGCATGACTTTGCATAGAAGCAAACTAACAGTGCTGTTCCTGGCTCTTCGGTATTTTTTTCAACCTAGGGCCTAACAGATTGAGGATTTTTTTTGCCAATAGATTCCTACAAGAGTCGATCAGATGGCTGGTTTCTAAGGGCCGGATTGATGAGGCCGAAAAGGTCATCAGGAGGGTGGCCAAGTTCAACAGGAAGACTTTGCCCGATGCCTTATTTGATAAAGAGGACATCGAAAAGGAAATGGTACGCTGAAACGCCTGCGCAAACCTGCTGCGTGAACTGCTGGTTTGCTACGTCACGGTCGTATTTTCCCAAGCAGTGGTTAGCGAACCGTGACTGGTACCATTCGCGTATTCAGCGGGGGAGGGGGCAGGCAACTCCCCCCGCTCTGACAGATTTCCTTTTTTACTCAAAAATACTTTACAGGTAAGAAAGTAATCGGTACATTTAATTATCAGATATAAATACCAAAATCCTTGGAAAGCAGCACCATGAAATAAAAGCAAGGATGTCGGTGCCGTAAGGCTTTTAATATTTTTTTCTCCCCCAACACCATTTTGAATGAGCCAGAAGCCGCATTCGCTTTTGAATTCCCCCCCCCACACACACACACACATCACAAGCTGGATACGCCACTAGCTGGCACATGAACAGTAAAAGAAAGAATCAGAAAGCTTCTACGAGTCTCAGATGGGCGTTGAAAGGCTAATTACTCCTAGTCCTTTCTTTTTTTTTTACTGTAAATGCCTCTTTCTTAATATTACAAAAGCAAATTTTGAGGCAAACGCTGTTTCCTGGTAAGCGTGAACTAGGCCTGCTCTCCTTGGCCGACAATGCGCATGTACAACTTAAGGGAGCATATGAAAGGATATAAGGCGAAATTCCACAGCCTGCAACTGTTCCTTTCCTGTTTTGTTTTAAGGAAGCAAAAAAGTCTGCAATTCCCCCGTCTGCCCTTGACCTGTATAAAACCCCCAACATGGCGGTCAAGACGCTCAACATGCAGTACAACTGGTGCGTAAGAGAAGCCACATGAATGACGTTTATGGATACTTTTAATAAGCGTATTACATTAGAGTTACTTTATTGGGAAGCTTTTTCGAGAAATTTAGGAACAGCTTCTGGATGTATACTGATATTGAGATTTTTTCCTAACATTTGTGACTTTTATTGAAATTCACAAATTGTATGTACATGTAACTAGTTTGAGGAAAAGACAGCTGACTCTTTCAAGAGTGTAAATTATTAGATTCAAACTGCTGAGCATTTATAATTGAAAGTTGATACAAGTTATCAATCGTGCAGTTTCGGAGAAATTTTGGCAAAATTTTGGACAGTTGAGATTTACAGTGTATGTCACTTGCACTAAGCAACTCTCAGAAATTTCAACCCTATTTCCTTAGCAAGTGTCTCGTTGAAACGCACTCATGCGATGTTACTTGGCATTATTGTCTTGCAGGTTTGTCAACAGTCTGGTGTACTACGGCCTGTCGCAGAGCACCGGCGATCTCGGCGTGGACGACTACTGGGCTTTCTTCGTGTCCGGCGCCGTGGAGATCCCGGCCATGATCTATGCCACCTTTGGCGTGGAGTGGTTTGGCCGGAAATGGAACACGGGTATACTTGAAGTGATCGGTGGTGCAGCTTGTTTGGCGACAATTGTGATCCGTGAGTTACGCACGCCGTAGAGAATCCGAATACCCCTTTAGTGTATACCTTGAGAGCTACGAAACCGCCGAGTGAGTGCGCGTGTTGTACCGTGCCGTGGTACTGTGTTGTTGGGTTGTGTCTCGTTGCTTTTCGTTGCATTGCGTTGCTTTGCTCTACGTTGATGTGCTGTGCTGCAACCAAGCAACGAGGGATTATCTGAAATGAATGACTCATAACCTACATCCATCCCACTCCACACAACAGAGGAGCAGATAAGTGATCAGTCGTGTACCTTAGGCTAGCACAATTTCATTAATCAGTCTTGCGCGTGTCTCTCACTTGTTGCACCTGAGGATGATTCCGCCCCTCTTTCTCCCTCCTCATAGCCACTGGTACTTGGAGGATCGTGGTGGCAATGGTTGGCAAGTTTTGCATCTCCGCAACATTCGGCATCATTTATCTCTATTCGACCGAACTGTTTCCCACACCTGTCAGGTAACGTGGTTCTCATGAGCCAACCTTGTCTTTAATTCGTTTAAATTAATTTTTTTAAAACGAAACAAATTATACAGGAAAACTGACTAGATTCGAGCCTGCGACCTGGTGTCTCAGGTTCCATGGCTTCTGGCTAGCGCCCCATGGCAGGAGATAATTGACAAATGGGAAGAGCCAACAACGTAGGGCCGGATAGCTCAGTTGATAGAGCACCGGCACCGGTATTTTGGAGGTCGCAGGTTCAAATTCCGCTCCAGTCAATTTCTTTATTCATCTTAATGATCATGCAGTAATCAAAGCAGTTTAATGCTCGACAGCGCAACCATTTCTCCAAAATTCCTGTTCGCCTTACAGAGTTGTTGGACTGGGACTGTGCTCCGTGGCGGCTCGAGTTGGGGGGATTCTCTCTCCAATTATCCTACTCCTGAAAAACAGCGTGGCCGATCTCCCTCTCATTCTCTTCGGCTCCAGCACAGTGGTAGCGGGATTTCTGGCGCTCTTGTTACCGGAAACGCGCGGCCAGCAGCTCCCCCAGACACTCAAGGAAGGCGAAGAAATAGGAAGGTGGGTTTTCCTCGAAAGTGCTCCGCCCGGATGGGTCAGTTGGATATTAAATCAGAAGATGTACAAAATGAACCGCCTATGAGGTCATTCGAGAAAAGTAACACGTACGCATGATGGGAGATGCAGCCATCAAAACCATATAAGCCGACTACATGAACTGATCATAATTCGAGCGGCCGTGACATCAGGTGCGTTTTTCTCTAATGAACTTGCCTTTATGGTTAAAGTAATATCTAAATGGTTCATTTTTATTGCTCTAAACCGCCGTTAATTTTCAGAGGACGGTGTGTTGTAATGTGACTCGGCTGTTTTAGCTCAAAAGCTCCATTGAATTTGTGATATGCAGATGTCGATGCATGGGCAGGAACGCGTATGACGAGTCTAACGCCGAGCTCGTCGACATGGACGCCGACGGTGAGGGCGTCTTTGCGATCTCCAACGCAGCCTTCGGTCGTGAAGAAGAGAAGAAATATCGCGACTTCTCGCAGCAGTTTTCCAAAGGACTGCACGAGAGTTCACACATGTAAAACAAAAGGACTTACACGTAGAAAATGGTAATTATTTCTGGTATCAACAAGCTCACCAAGATATCAGCGCATGCCCCTCTTTTCTGGTAATAAATCTTGCATGAGAGAAAGTTGTGACTTTTCCACAAATGCAATAACTGATACGATTTTCACGAGTTATGTGTAAGACATGTCAACTCTCTATGATCAAGTGCAACATTGAGCACAAACAGAGCTTAAGTGATTTACTCTGACGAATGTCAAGAGTTGAGTCGGCGTTTCAATACAAGGGTGTCTGGCGATTTATGGGCGCTGTTAGATGTGCATGGCAATATAAACCATTTTCGAGGCTGACTAGTTGGGATAGTGTTGCTTTGTTATTTTTTTTAAACTCTGAGAAAATCCTTTCCTTCTAATCCTGTGTCTTAATGGTTTTTGTTTATGCGGGATAAATATAGCAAAATCATAAAGGTTAGGCCTATATATTTCAGTACCACTTCAGAATCACGATTATTGCCATTTCGTTTACGCATTAAACTTAGCAAATACTTGGTTTCCCCTGGTTTCCTGATGGGGTTTTGTAATAACCATATTAGGGGCAATTTGGAGAGCCAGTATTCATTGCACATAGTATTGTTTTTTTCTTGTTTTTCTATTAGTTGTTTGCAGTTTGCATGTAGTTTTCGTACTATTGTTGTGCTTTGAAGTAATCAAGTGGCCTTTGGGGGCAGTTTCTAAGAAGTTAATTATCCTCTTCAAGGAAAATTGCGCCCTCTCTTGATCCAGCTCGGGCCTCGTGGCAGTTTGCGCCCACTTGGGTGCTGTTCCTTGCCTCCACGTTTATGAAAAAAAATTCAGGCACTGATACTTTGGACACACTTTAGGATTTGGCATTTTTAGCACAACCATGATATTTGGTTATCACATGGACCGGACTTTAGAATTACTGAAAAGAATCATTGTATCTTTTAGCAGAAAATTTATTTACTTTTCGCTCCTATCTACAAAAGCAAACCCACAAAGCAATTCGACACATTTTATTCACTGCAATATTTACTCTTTACTCTCAACCAATGCTAATACAAGTGAGCGGCATTTGATCGCTATTACTTTAAGAGTACTGACTAACAGTTTACAGAAAATAAATAGTGGACCATTTACATCCTCCTTTCGAGACAGGTGCGTGTATTCTTGTCTGTATGATAACGGTTTATAGCGGTATTTAAACAGGGTAACTAGGAGAGGTTATATGTGCAAAGGGCTTTTAACACATTCCAAACTGAACTGGTAATAAACTTATGTTCAAGTATTAGATGGGTTACGGGTTTTCCCATAATCAAAATGTACAGATCAAATCGGCTTCAGTGTCTCGCACACAACGAAAGGCAGTAGAAACAGAATAAAGAGTACAGGTTAAAACATGATGCTCTGTGCACACGCACAAGATCGATCCCAGATATTTCACAATAGTTACACAATAACTCATCAATTTTAATTAAACAGAATCATCGATACAAAACAAAATTGTCCTACGTGCAAACCATGATACAATTACTGTCAGGGTATTTCAGTGTATCTTTGTGTAGTATTTAAAGATGTGAACCAAGAACAGAAACCTGCAAAAAAGCTTCCATGAAACATTGGTCAATATTTGTGACTGTTCCGGGCGAAAGGCGTGGTGTATAAAAGTGGTAGATTTTGGGGGAAACGTAGAAACCGGGACAGGAGTCTGCAAGGGAATTTTGGATCAACTCGGGGTAATTTCCAAGTTCCGCTTGGTTAATGAGTAAGTCGAGAGATATCACTGAAAAGGACTGGTAGATGTGAACACACTATGGCTGGAATTGTCAAAGGAAGATGCGGCTTCCGCATACGCGTGTTTATTGTCCAGCCGCAGACACGGATTCTTAGAAGGTTTGATCGGTCGAGTCTCAGTCCACGTTGTTATACCCAGCAAGATATGGCACGGAGGATTACCCCCCCCCGTCCAAACCCTATACTCACCCTAGACTATTGTTACCTGACACACACACCCCATATGTCTGAAAAGAATTCCTGAGATTCCGGTAAAACAATGACCAACAGGAACTGAGGGGGGTTCTCTCTGTCCAACATTTCGCTTCAAATGTAGCCTCCACTTCAGGTGTAGGGTCCATTAAACAATAGAACAAAAAAAAGGTTTTCCTGATGCTTTGAGCCGTGAGATGAATTCGAACTATTGTCCAGTGTTCGCCAGCTAACATCTGCATATAATATAAAGACTTTACTCCTGGCGCAAGACATTCCTTTTGCAACTCTTCGGCTGAGTGAACAACGATTTTTTGTTCATTGACGGTTGCATGCATATTAAGTCCGCACAGAGGCACGCAGTCGACTGGCAAAGACGCGCAGTTGACACCATAAGTGGATCGTAGGGCGTACACACTGTCTTCATTACCTCACAAATCAACGTGGATTTATACGAATAACTTAGCTGTAGAAATATGCTAGATTCAAGTTATCAAAATGCTATCGATTACAGTAGGGAGTTGAGGACTTTTTACACCACCCTCACCGAGTTTGGATAGCGGCTTATTTGGGAACCACAGTTCACCGTCTCTTCAAATGAAGACCACGTTTACAATCTTCGAGTTACGTGCTTACACGTCGAAATCTCTCATCTCTAAGAAATTGTTTCGTTTGGGAAAAAATGCATACATTTGGAATATCACCTGGGAAGTCTTGATTGGTAAGTTTCTAAACAATCTGTTCCGTTAAACATGAATTGTTATCGTTATAATTATTTCAAGAAATGGTTTACTTTGACAACGGAGGAAGAGTTAACAACCAACTTCAACGCTTTTAAAAGTTTCGAAAATAAGCTATTATTGTGTTTAGCGTGCGATAAATCATATATTCGTTACCAAATCATGTCTGTATTGCGTCTGTATTTTTTGTAATTTTTTTGAAACTTTTGAACGGTCTCTTCAAGTTTTATGAAAATTTTCCACAATCTGACCGTCGTGATGTAATATTCGCTCGTAGCCCAGCGCCCTGTAAGATGTAATACCTGAGAGAACATTGAAACTGGTATCCTTGACACGACTGGTTCCGCTACAAACGCGCATGTACATGAACATGGAACTACACGTGCGTACGCACCGTACCGCGCGCACCGCGTATACCGCGTACCGGGGAAAATCTGTGTGCCTTGTCTACTGTGCCGCATTATCTCTTTTCCGTCGAGAGTTTGAGCTCCTTTCATCACGATTTACAATAATGCTGAAATCGTGCGTCATTGGTGGATGTACTAGCCCTGACTCCCTAGGGTGTGTGCAAAACTATGGGAGGATTCAGGGCTGTTAGGGCTAGAAATCCTGCAAAGGAACCGGGATTGAAATTCGAGTTTCCGAAGAATGAGAGCATTTTTCAAGTTTGTGCTGTCGTCCGTGGCTACATGTTCTACGCATGCCTATAGCGCGCGCACTGTGGTATTTCCTCTCCACGGTAATACATTACAGAAATCAATATTCATTAGATGCTAATGAGTCGTGATGACACGTCCATGTTTACAATACCGGACTGGAATCGACTCGCAGGAAAACTTGGTACATTTTTTTTTATTAACACAAAAACGTGTATTGCAAGGGAGATACTGATGCGTGCCACTTTAAAATGAAAACCTGTAATCACTATCGAACATGAAACAGAAAATATTAGCGCAGCAAATCGAAATTCAGAAACCTGTGGAACGCCTAAATCGGTATATTTAACTGTTAAGTAATACTAAGTTAAGTATAATTGCTTGACACTGGAATAATTCAAGTGGTCGTCACTTTTCTGAATAGGGTGACGCCATAAGAGAGGATTAATAACTATGTCAAGCTTGCATCGTGATTTACATATGCGAAGACTCGCGGTGTCTTCGCGTGAATTGCTGCGAGAAGTCGCGATATTTCTTCTCCTCTCCGTGATCGTAGGCTACGTTGGAGATCGCAAAGACGCCCTCTCCGTCGGTGACCATGTCTTCAAGGTTGACGCCAGACTCGTCGGACGCGCTGCCGCCCATGCATCGACATCTGAATAAACAGAAAATGCCATTTATTAATTAAAAAATAAATTCGGCATTACTGCCACTACGATTACTACACTACCCAACTACTCTCTTTTCTTTTCTTTTCTTTTCTTGGTGTTAAGAACACCGACAAAATGTTTCACCGGTTTCAACTACTGCTGATGCTTCGGTAATCGACTCCAAATAGATAGGCTAATATGCATCTCTCTGTTATCGATTTGATACAGCCCGGAATCGGACGGCACATACTTTCCGAATTCTTCTCCTTCTTCGAGCGTCTGCGGCAGTCTTCGGCCTTTGGTCTCTGGTAGGAAGAGCACCAGACAACCTGCTACCACCGTGCTGGAGCCGAACAGGACCAGAGGGAGGACGGGCACCGTGTTTTTCAACAGCAAAATGATGGGAGATAGAATGCCACCCACACGGGCAGCAGAGGAACTGACGCCCAAACCGACAGCCCTGCAATAATAAAAGGTAGGATCTTTGTTTGGTAATAAACACGTCAGTAAGATGTTCCTTTCGTTTAAATCTTGCTTTTGCCGTATCACATGCGCCGTTTTTGGCGACCATGGTTTGCCAAAATGCAGCTGATGAAGAGTAAAAAAAACAGTCCATGTATACAGTTTAAAAAAATTCTCAACCCAGTATTGAAACACAAAATCACAAATGCAATGAAAACGACTCCTATTTCAGCACCGAATAAATAAGTATGTATTTATTTTGAAATAGAAGATGTTACTGGCCAGAGCTGATCGTTCTACAAACTTCGGCCGCCCATACAAAATGACGGTCGATGTTTGTAAACAAAAGAAAAGTCGAAAGCCTACGTCTTTGTCCAAAAAATAGTAGTCATTACTGCAGTTGACGCTACGCTCGTGGGTAGGTTGTACCGTAGACGTCACTAGGATTGTTCCAGGGGACCAACCACGCTTTTTCCCAGGTGAAATTTCTAGGGGTCAAAGCACTCATCAGCCACAAACTGATAAGCCCATTGAAAGTGGGAGGGGTCGGTTTAAAACTTCCTTTAAAAAGCAACTTGGTGATATTCATCCCCTTTCATCTTAGTTTTCATTTCTTTCGCTTTCCCCTTGTTTCCACTTTAATTTTCCATTTTTCTTTCCCGGAGGGGAAGCTGCCCCCTTGCCCCCCCGGTTTAAACTAATATTTCCCCTTGGCTGACAACATCGTGTGACCAAAATGAGTGTAATACACGTGCACCATTTACGCCAGACTGACGGTTATTTCCAGTTAGTGTTCTGTAAAAGTTTTCATCATCATTGTTTTAATAGCCGGGCCAGATGTATCGCCAGATGTCGCCAGCCAAAGTTTCGTTAACCACTGCCAACTTTAGGAAAAAACAAAAATTTGTCTGTGTGAAATGACAGCAGGAAAACTGAAACACGATCGTACCTAATTGGTGTTGGGAACAACTCGACGGAGTAGACATATATAATGGCAAATGTGGCAGAGATACAGAACTTGCCGACCATGGCCACCACAGTCCGCCAGATCCCGAGGGCTACAAGTGGAAAGAGATAACCATGAACACGGCGAAAATGCGTAACACAGTGATGATTGTGGTGAATATAGCCTACGAGCGCAAAAGCACCGGTCTTATTTCGTAGTTATTTATCTTAAAACGGGGAAGCCCCTTGCTCAGTCTATCCCAGTTTGTGATACAAGCCTCTACGTTGTTGTATCAAAAGGTTGCGCCCAACAACGAAAATTGGCTGCGACAGATTATGGCATGTGTCTGCTCCTCGGAAGGAAGTGGCGACATCCTTCGGCCATAATGCAGCCTTAGCCTGTCAGTTGTGTGTTTGACACTGCCTCTGTTCGGCTCGAGTAGTTACGTACGGATGAAGATGGTGGCCAAGCAAGCGATTCCACCGATAAGCTCCAGCATCGCGGTGTTCCACTTCCGGCCGAACCACTCCACGCCAAAGACTGCATAGACCAGGGCCGGGATCTCGACGGCGCCGGACACGAAGAAAGCCCAGTAGTCGTCCACGCCGAGATCGCCGGTGCTCTGCGACAGGCCGTAGTACACCAGACTGTTAACAAACCTGGGAGCGATTGGGTACGATTCGGACAACAAAATTCAACTAATTCAGTGAAAGCAAAAGTAATGCAGCCTATGCCAACATCATCCATCTGTAAAACCAATTCATATTATCTGGAAATAATTCTTACCAGTTATACTGCATGTTGATCGTCTTGACCGCCATGTTGGGGGTTCTGTACAAGTCAATGACGGATGGAGGTATGGCCGACTTCTTCGATTCCTGCAATGCAACACAAGTATGGTTTACAACATTCTACAGACCTTGGCGGCGGTCGCCAGCCCATTTTCACAGCTGAATTCCATTTATTCCCTCGTGGGGTAAGATTTTACAGCGAGCAACCTTTTGTCTCGGAAAACCCTGCCAGACATCAGCACGTGGAATCAATACTGGGATCAATAATAAAAACGCGCGAAAACAAGGTTTCTGGGAGTGTTGAAGATGTCATCTCAGTAATCTACACAGTGTGATAAGAGTATTAAATTTTTTTCTTCATAATTTTGCACGAAATAAATTAAGATCATATTAAGTCCTATTATCAACACCAGGTCACACCCTCGTCCCTACGGTGATGGTTATACCGTGTACTATCCGCCTCGTGCAGAAGCACTCCCTCATCGGTTGAAAAAAAGCCGTATTGGTATGGTAAGGGGTGTGCATATTGTTTGTAGCGATGCGACTGCAACGCATTCATTTCATAGTCGTTCGTGAACCGGCGAAGTTCAGTTCTGACAACTTAAGGCTGCATCCGAATCTGTTGTCTAGAGCTAGGTCTAGGTCTTCACTCAACTGGAATGTTAATGAGTTTGAACGTAAGACGAAGTACACCCCGGAGCAAAGGCCGGTCGGCTGGTTACGCCAGTGATGCCGCACGTCTTACCATTTCGTCTTCAATGTCCGTCTTCTCAAACAGGACATCGGGCAAAGTTTTCTTGTTGAATTTAGCAATACTCCGGATGACCGTTTCGGCCTCATCGATCCGGCCCTTGGAAACCAGCCATCTAACAGACTCCTTGATAAAACTGAGAAGAGGATAAACAACATTTTAAGCGGTCACTTATGGCAAATTTAAAAAAAACTTCAATCCAAACATATTTATATCTGACTGAACTGGTCGCATCCTGCTGTACGTGCTGAAGAAGAAACATGACCAAAACAGTTTATCCTTGCCTCAACATCAACCCATTGGGGCCAACAGGGTCTATCGCCCATCCAAAAAGGGCAATTACAAAAGTGCATACGATTTTTTCATCTCCTTCCTTCCCAAAGTGTGTAAAAAAAAAACCTAAACATCCAGCCTCGTGCACTCCCCCCCCCACAGAAATTCAGTAAGGGTTACATGTGAGAATCCTGAAAGATTTTGGTTCAAGATCTGTCTTGTACTGTTTATGGCAGCGATTATAGCGTAATTATACGGCACACAGACCGGTTTATCACGGAAACTTACAACAACGGGATCAGTAGAATAATCGATGACATGGACAGGGCCATGGACAGCGATCGCCACTGTCGCAGGTACATAGCCGCGGTGGCAACGAAGAAGTAACCCACCGCGAAGGCGATGCTGAATGCCATGGTGACCGCCGTGCGCCATGACTTTCCGACGGCTTCGAGAGCTGTGGAACCAGATTAGAAATTACAAAGGCCATTCTCAACGAAGACGAACACGCCCCAGCTAACTCCACCCTTCTCCGAATGAGATGAATGTATGGAAATTATGCAGAAGGTTTGCTGGGCGTGTCACCATGGGACTCCAAAGAAGAGCCTAAAACACGTCCATGCATATATGTTATACATGTACCCGGATTTTGTTCATTCATAGAGTATCCGTTGAACAAGACTTGTGTGTGGACAGCGCTCCAAGTAACCTATACAATCCAGCAAAACCGACACCTCTGAATCTTCCCGCTTGCGGTAATTTCAACAGAATTTCAAGTTGAGTCTCTCCTGTGCTGATAGTGATGTGATATCATGCATAAAGATCCAGTGTTTCATCATGGGGCACGTTTGAGCGACGACTATAGTTTATTATAGTTTGGCTAACATCGCCCAAACAATGGATGCTTTGAACTATCTATCGACCATTTGGGACCAGGCCCCAGGGGTATGGTCGCACCGCTGGTAATTAATAGCCGATTTTATTTATCATTACGGGGGAAACCATTTACATGAAAACAAAAATATATTTCAATGACCAGCCAACGGTGAAATGTAATGATGAGATTTTTAAAAATTGACCGACTGGGGTCGTTCGAGTGTAACAGAATTGCGCATGCGCATTGTTAAAAAATAATGGACTACTGGTCCAACACTGCACTTCGCGCCCGAATTTGCCCATAAGTGCATTATGCCACTCACTGACCTGCGTATTGTATCCATCTTGGATTCTTTCCAAATCAAGAACAATGTTTATTTTAAGCCATTGCAGGGTCAGCTGTTGGTAGCCATCGACCGATGTGCCTCAGCTCAGTCCAAATTCGTGTGGCATCAACTTCAAAAGTCGGACCCCAGTTGGTCGCCAATTAACAATGGTGCCATAAATGAAATTTGCATGAACATACATATTAGAGGTTCGTTCTGCCTGGGCTCCAGTAGTAAACGGTTGATAATCGGATAATTCCCCCCCCCCTCTGGTTTTCTATAGGAGAGGAGTATACAAGGCGCTTACCCAAGACATACAGGCCCATGTAGCTAGCGAACACACCTACAGCGGAGATAACACGCATGACTATGAACATGTAGATGTTTACCGAGAACGTGGTTGCAATGAAACCAGCAAGCCACAACAATTGTCCTGTAATGACGACTTTTCTCCGGCCAAACCTGCAGACATAAAAACATGTATTTTAATCTTAATTGGCACCTGTCTCTTTTGCAACATTTCTGACATGCAGTTTGGTTTTCTTTTCTTTATTTTTTGCTTGATTTCTCTTCGAGAGAAAACTTTTACCCCACAATAACATCATTTTCGGTTGAAAACTGCATTTTCATTAGGCCTATAGCTTCATTATAGCTATAGATTTATTTCTATATTTAAGACAAAAGTGCGCGCTATTTTCAAAAAGTGGCCTTACAGGGGCAAACGATCAAGTGTGAAAATAGACTGGTAAGGCTGAACACGCTTTGGTTTCACCTTGATTGGAATCGTGAGCTATTCCAGAAAACAAATCTCACTCGAATTTGTCTACTCGTCTATCTCTGTCGGAGGAAATGAAATGTTCGGCAAATCGAGTGACTTTTCTCTCTAAAATTTGTAGGGTACATTGGTGTCACGCCCATCCTCATCATAATGTTATCTTTATTGCAGCGTGTCACTATAAATTCTGAGATAAAGGCCGGAGCGAGCGAAGTACGGAACCCAGAGCAACTCAGAATTAGACGAACTCAGACTCAAACTCAGACCAGGTCCGGGTTGATCTGGGTCCCATCGGCCCGAGTCCAGGCCGAGTTTGCGTCTGACTTGACTCCTAATCATCGAGGCTTGATTTCCCCCCAACACAGCCGCGTCTTTCTTAGTGCATTAATTACCAGTCCGAAAAAGCACCTCCGGCGAAGGACCCTACCAGAAAACCACCGAAGTACAAGGACTGTGCGAGGCTGGGCGTACTTCCGTAATCGCACACGAGACCAAACTGGGAAGGTAAAAAACAATTCGAAAAGATTAACAGCCATAACAAGATGAGACTGACGCAGTTTGGAGGCCGAGGTCCATTCCGACCACACAAGGCACACCGATAGAGAAAGACATTGTAAAAAAAGGCAAAACCCGTTCTAGTTGTGTTTTTGATTGTGCTGAAAAATGAACAAAAATTTTCACGTTTATCCGCCGACAACGCCCAGACATTTGAAGAGAGACTCGCAACAGTTTGGGTCACCGCGACTTTCTTTCAAATTTCAAAGAAAGTTAGAGGGCCTGCATGACTTCTAACATCCCAGAAGATAATTTTCCAAGGCAAAACATTCTGCCAGAATCGCAAAGTCAGACCTGCTACCTTTTAAAGCAAGACTTGTACATTGCAGGCCACTATCGTCAGTAAGCATTTGGCAGCACCTTTCAAGTTATATATATTTTTTTATTTGACTAGGTTTCTGCATCTTTAGACGGGTTTGTATAGCAATCGAAATAAAGACACATCAGCGAGAAGAATATTCAAGCCATGACTCACATCTGAAATGGTCGTGGTTTTGTACTGCGACGTGTCGTACGCCCATCCATTCTCGCAGGACACTTCCGAGTAATTCAAGGCATCAAGCGGTGCGTACGGATCAAACGCGTAGCCGTCCGGCAAGTCCCACTGCTTGCAGTTGGAGTGGGAATACTCGCTGTCATTCCTCTCCGCTGGGGGCAGGAGAACGGCCTTCTTCACGTCGGTGCAGTTGTCCCAGAACTCCGGCCACCTCGAGCAGTTCTCCTTCGGCAAGACGTCGCACCAGTGGTCGGTCTCGGCCGCGTAAAATACATTGCCCAGACTTGTGAAGCAACCGAAAATGTTGTGCACGCAGCAGTACAAGCAGACCAAGAACTGGTACCGGCCAAAGTTGCCCAGCAATGGTAGGATGCCCTCCAGCTTCATGTTCGTCGGCGGGATATTTTGTTGCTGCAGTTGTCGCTAATGTGTTCCCTCCTCGCCCTGGAACTGACTTGGTTGATTGAGTAAACAGTACTACACCGGCGCCAACGAATCACCGCCTACCACTCGAAGTATACCGAGGATCTTTTACTGCAGCACCGTTTAACTTGACACCTCATTAGCGGCCCTAGATTTCTGTTACTGAAGTGCTGTCACATGTGTTTGAAAATAATGTGAAACAACCTTTGGCGCTAAAAGGTTGTAGTCCAAGCACTGAAGAGTATTCTTATTCAATACTAACTTCTCCGTAGGCCTACGCACTTGAAAACGATGGTTTGTTTGTTTGTTTCACACGGATCCGAATCTTGATTAGTGATCCGTCCGCCGCGGGTTCACTGGCACCAGAGCCCGCTTAATGGATGGAGAACCAGCGTTGGGATCACTGATCGACAGCCAATTCCGAGTGAAAAAAACACAATGTCCATACTAGCCGATTTGCGATCACTGATCTCCACGCGGTGAATTGCAGACTACGTTCGTGCAGTTCGGGTTTACATGTATGTTACAAGTTACACCAAATGGTTTCGCTATTGTCTCTCCGCCCTTAGAGGGCGCTGGGAAGGGCAAATGTAGTCAATTTTACCGGGCGCTAATTGGACAGAGTTCACAACCACGCGTGCCGGGGCAACAGTTTCCGTGTGGGCACTGAATCGGTTGAACAAGGACAGCAAATATAACCCACAATGCCTTGCGACAAAGAACAATGAATATCAAGGTTTAGTTCGAAAGTGAGCAACCTCACACTCTGCATGCGTTTAGGCGGTACATGTATACATACATGTATGTGTAACCAATATCAGATGTGTAGCCATCTGTCTTTCCTGAAGCCAAAAAAAAGTAAAGCTGAATGGCACAATTAAACTTCAACAGAAATTCTTATCCTGAGTAGAGGCCTGCCGTGATTTTTGAGAATCACTTTTTGCTAATTATTTGATAAAAAAAAATTACGGCCAACTGCAGTGACCTTCCTTCCTCTAGCCCTACCCCTGTTCATGCTGAATACCCATGTACAGTCACCGTGACGTGGGGGTTCCCCTTAGCCAGACCTCCAGCCAGAGTTTGGCCCGTTCCCATAGAAATGTGTACAGACATCTTGCAGCCGGCAGACATCGAGAATTGTTTCCACAAGGGCTGCCATGTTTGCCCAGGCCCTGTCTGTGACCCATAAACGACCTCTGCATAGCACATGCATTGGCTGTGTAGCCTATAAGAGGCTGGCCTCTTACAAAAGGCCTTCCAGACACGTGCCTGGGTAATTCCAGACATGCCTTGGCAGCAGGGTAGGGTACAAGCGTAACGCTTTTTCACGTGGCTTCGCATAGAAACATAGAACAGCTATGGGGTCAAAACTTACTACCTTTTCCTGCGATTTCTCTGAGGATTTAATGTTACATACTGGGTACAGAGGACACCAAGGAATGATTTTAAAACCATTTACATGTAGAACGAAGTCGATATTGAAATTTATAAACATTGACAGGGTGGGGCTTTTAAATCACCAACTTATGCACCCGTGGTGTGCACAATACGGGCGAATCAAAACAGTGCGCCACCAAGAGTTTGCAACACGTTGGCCAATCATAACGCGCACAATTTGTCGACACTTTCCAAACGCGCATTGGGTGCTAGAAACAGAAAAAAAAATCAGACGACATGTGACAGAACAGGATAAGTGGAACAAAGACAAGGGATCAACAGAAAATCGAACTGGGCAGACAAGACTAGCAATGGCTATGAGAATGGGCTTGGTTGTCAGGTCTACAGCCAAACTTGTCACGTGAAATCAGCGGCCGATCAGTGAGGTCTCTACAAAATGTGTAAGATGAGAACTTTAATACAATAACAAATTAAGCTTGTTTTAACACACTAATACACATGAAATCTTAACGGCACATAAAAAATAACAAACACAAAACCAAAAACATAAACTTTTTAATACTGAAATCAAGGTAAGCACGGAAGTTGATTTTTGGCGCCAAGCAAATATCAGTATCACATTCCTTCATCTCTTGGCAACCCCTCCCCCCGCCCAAATCCCCGATAAAACAAACCGTCTAACAGTTTCCATATTATAATCTAAGCAATTTGTTACTTCGGCCGTGTCCAGGTCGCATGCGCTAGGAAAGGGGCGAAGAATAACACACGACTCTAGCGAGGGTGGCCGGCTTCGGTGGGTGGTTATCTGGTTCGTAAGTGATCTCATCATTACACGCGCACGTGACACTGGTTACAAGCGTCCATTGGATGAACGCTCAGGTTGCGCGTTCACCTCCGTCTATGGGCAGAGGGCGTGGTTTCAGCTAGAGTGGCACCAAACTTTTGAAACGGATAACAAGTGGGTTACATAGGCTCAGGTGTTACTTCAAACAGCATCAGCCAGAAATGAGCTGCCAGAGCTGCGGCTCAGTCTACATTCAACGTGCTACGGGCATTTCCAACAGGAGAAGACCTGGGTCCGGCTCCGGACCCAAGAGTCGGGTGCAGTCACAGTTCGAGAGGCTCAAGATTGAAGACGTGCAGAGCGCATCACGGAAAGTTCAAGCCCCACGTACGCCAAAGAATATTTCTCTGTTCACGGAGTAGCTATACAGAGTCGGTTCAAAGCGTTTCCTGGCGATTCTCCCCTCGTCTCGTTTAATTGGAGGCCAGGTCTGTCAGTATGGCGGCACTGTCTTTGTTCACATTGGTCTCGTAGAGGTCAATGGCCGACTGGTCATCGGCTCCCCTGCGCAGACATCGGCATCTGGTAAAACAAGAAAGAAAAACAAAACCAGGATCTTCCATAAGCAATCAAATCGTTACAATCTGCACCATCTTTGCGCCTAAAGTAAAACACTGACACGGCAGGTATCAAGACTACGCATCACAAACTGTGGACGGCAATCTAGACACAGGTATACTTTACAAATTGCAAACTGTTCCAAAAAGAGCTCTAATTGCGACTGAGAACGCTATTACCCATAGATGGAAACGTTTTCCAGAATACCGATGGAGAAACGGTTGTACGATCATTCAAAACTTACTTCTAACAAACGCTCTCTCATTCTTCAGACGTAATTATACCACTCTACCGATCAAGAGAGGGCGCAATTTTCTTAGCAACAGAGGCTTTTCTGGTTGGAACTGAACTCTGCTAGTTCACGAACGACTAGAAAATACACGCGTTACGGTCGCGTCGCTACCCACAAAATGAACACTTCCGACCAGCATGGGTCTTTTCAACCGATGGCGGGGTGCTCCCGCTCGCGGCAGATGCTCCGTTAGACTCGGAGATGGAATCAGCCATAGCCGTGCTGTAAGTCCACGTCGGTAATATTATGGTCACTTACTTGCCGATTTCCTCTCCCTCCTTTAGCGTCTGTGGCAGTTTACGGCCTTTCGTCTCCGGCAGGAAGAATACCAGAAGTCCCGCAATAACGGCGCTGGAGCCGAACAGGATCAAAGGAAGGTCGGCGGCGGCGTGTTTCGACAGCAGGATGACTGGGGAGAGAATGGCTCCGATGCGGGAAGCAATGGAACAGACACCCACGCCGACGGCCCTGTGCAAAAGAGTCCACCTACATAGTGTTACAGTCTGCCAACAAACCTTGTTTTGCGAAACGGTGTGAATTCTTGAGATAAAACTCCACATTTTGAACGTCTAGGCGCCGTTAGCAACTCATTTTGGCGAACTCTGGTCACTTTAGAGATCAACAAAACACGCTTATATTGATACACTTTATTGACAAAATTATTAAGGCGGAAGAAGAATCTTCACGTCCAAAATAAAAGACTTTCACCCTGAGAATACAACTTATCCTACTCAAGATTTCTTTGGTATTTTTTGAGAATTCTGTGAATCTCACGGGAACAGGGATTAGGGATAACACTGCTTGAGTGTCAACTTGTTAAAGAACATATGCCAGCGTATATGTCCTCGGTCCGAGAAAGTGTTGCTAAAATGGCTTTGTAGAGGGAATCTGCACACAGTATCATCCTTATGGGTCTTCTTCAATTCCACCAATGCACAGAACCACACAAAGCTGCCACCAAACGGCCCTATCCCTTCCAGGATGTCACATAAACCACACCCTGTCGTGTCCTGATATTCTTTACCTGACTGGTGTTGGAAAGACCTCGATGGAGTACAGGTAGATGAGACTGAAAGTGACAGAGATACAGAACTTGCCGACCATTGATACGACAGTCCTCCAGATCCCAGTGGCTGTGACGGGAATAGAAACGGCACAAAAGGAGTCAGCGTGCGCTAAAGGAGTAATTACGTGTGGTTTCCTCGTACCTTTTCTGCAAGAACTTTGCTTGTACCAAGAGCGGTGTATCAAAGGGCGCAGAAGTATCGAGTAATTTTGTCGAGGCCTCATTGGATAATATTTGTGGACCCACTGACCCAGGTCAGTACTTCCGCATGCGAACGCAGATTGTACATGTACATGCACTGATTAAGGCCAGGGGCTACCCATCATGCTTTGGGACATTTGTGTTCCCCTTATAAAATATCGTGGAAAATGGACTTTTTCTGTTAGCAGAAATCTCAGAAATAATGTTTAACCAACTCCAAAAACCGAGGCTTGTTACCTTAACTACTAGCTCGCTGTAAAACCTTAGCGATAAAACTAGTTATTGACTTTGTTTTATTCCGTTTAACATAGGAATTTAAAAAAAATCATCGTTGGACTCGATTTACAGTGGATATTTGCAAATAGTTTTTCACAGGAATGGCGCCACAATTCAAACCCGTCATTACACTTCATCCAATGCGATGAGCGCTTACGTATGAAGATGGTTGCCAAGCAAGCGATTCCACCGATCAACTCCAGCACCGCGGTGTTCCATTTCCGACCGAACCACTCCACGCCGAAGACTGCATAGAACAGGGCCGGGATCTCGACGGCGCCGGACACGAAGAAAGCCCAGTAGATGTTCACTCCAAGCTCACCAGTGCTCTGCGACAGGCCGTAGTACACCAGGTTGTTGACCATCCTATACGGAAAAACAAACCTTGAATTTATTCTGGAAAATCATAACAGTTTGCACAAGACAGTATTTGGTTTCTGGGCTAATTTCTCGGGGAGATGGTCGTTGAACTACTAACTGCCAAACAATGGAAATGGACTCCCCGTCCTGAATTTAATCAAAGTCCAATGGTATCCGCCTCGAGCAGAAGCACCCCCTCATCGATTGAAAAGAGCTACCGCTGGTCAGTCGGGAGTGTCCAATTTGTTAGTAGCGATGCGACCATGATGGGTGCATTTCTTAGTCGTTCGTGAACCATCAAAGACCAAACTAGGAGCCTCCGTTGCTAAGAAAACAGCGCCCTCACTTGGTCCAGCTCGAAGGCCCATAGTAAACATAACCGGTGAGGACAACGGAAAATCCTTACCAGTTGAACTGCAAGTTGAGTGTCTTGAGTAACATGTTAGGTGATCTGTATAGGTCAATGGCTGATGGAGGTATTTTCGACTTTTGCGATTCCTGTAAAAATGTGAAGTTAATTCATAAGTTAGAGAATACGTAACGGCGGTAATGAAATTGTGGAGTCCTACTCTATTTCTAAAAAAAAAAGGCCATTGTTTTGGGTTCCTACTTCTTTAAGTTCTCTATCGTAGAAGATTTGGACCAAATTACTGAGAAATAATTCATAAGTCAGGCAAAACATATCAGTCCATGAAACTGGGCTCACCATCTGCTCCTGTGCGTCCGCTTGATCAAACAGGACGTCAGGCAACGTCTTCATGTTGAACTTGGCCACTCTCCTCAGAACAGTTTCGGCCTCATCGATCCGGCCCTTAGAAACCAGCCATCTGATTGACTCCTGAACAAATCTGCCAGAGATGCCAACCAATAAAAGTCCTCAATAGGGAGAGTCATTCACAAACAGCAGCACGAGAATGCACGGCAAACTGGAGAACTACCTTACATAATCCGATCTGGCAATTCCTTAAGTTATGCAAATTTGTTGTTAATTGTTGAATTTAAGCAGACCCACGGTACTCACATTACAGGAAAGAGCAAAACAACCGACGGTACTGAAAGAACCAGGGACAGAGTCCGCCAGTCCCTCACGAACATGGCTGCGGTCGCGAGAATGAAGTAGCCCACTGCAAAGAAAATCCCGGCTATCATGGTGACGGCGTTACGCCAGGCCTGCCCAACGACTTCAAGAACTGTGATGGAGAGATCAGCACAACATGAATTCCGGCATGGCTTACGGACAGCAAAGATAGCATCCAAAGTGGAAATGACAGCCATTGTATAAGTTAGATGCGATGGAATATTAACCTATCAAGCCCCCTCCCCCGCGCACGTGTCCAACAATACACGTGCTTGCCCCTGCACGCTGCATGTTCCAGGGGCTCACGTACAAAGTCGGTTCATACTCCAGGAGAACACAGAAGCGAATTTGATGTCACAGTGCAACGCAGTTCGCTAGAGGTGAAATGCGTTCAACTTTTTTCGCGAATTCGAAGCACGAATGTGTGATTCAACGTCACCATTTCGCGTTCCTGTTTGCTTGAGCGCCAGGTATGAACCGCCCTTAAAGTCGGACTCATAATCATGGGAAGTGTTGTCCGACCATTTCGTCGGGCATCTTTGTTGCGCATTCTTGGCCGAGACTGGTCAAAATCTACGGTGGGGCTTTATAAACCGTCTGATAGCACGTTCAGTATCGGTATAGTATTCTGGAAGTCACACATTCAAAGTCACAATCAAATTCGTTTGGCTTAAATCGTAGATGCAAAGCGTTGGTGCGAGCGGATTATCGGTCGGGATTAGTAGGCCTACGTTTAGCGGACGTCTTACGCAATACATAAGTGGAGATGTATGCTCCTATACCCCCGAAGCCTGCCAGGAACCGAAATGCCGTGTACATGTAGATGTTGACTGAAAACGACGTGACGATGAAACCAACCAACCAGAACAGGAGCCCAAGAAGTAGAGATCTCTTTCGACCACACCTGAAATTGATCAGTACCAAACAGAAAAAAATGGTAAAATAGGAACAACTTAATACTGAAGAGCCCACTCAGCTTTTTGGGGGGGGTATCACTATAGTGCCTTTTGCAGGAGCTTAGCTTTCAAGAGTTTAGAGTAACTCTTTAAGACTATTTTACACCATTTTTTTGAAAATCGAACATACCGTTCTGGCGCCAATTTTCCAAGACAGGTCAGCTAAAGACGTACACCCTTTCCACTGCGGCGTTCAATGCGCGCGGGCCGGCACGCGCGTGGCCTTGAACTTCGAATGACCGTAGCAACAAAACAGTATATCTGATTGCATTCTAACTTCATATTTGTAATTATAAGGATTATCTTTACATGCATGCCAAGTTTAAAAACAATCGATACCGGCATAGCCGAGTTCTGAGGAAGGGGTGGACCCCCCAGCTGTGACATGGGCCACAATATCCAGAATAAGGAAAGATGAAAAGGTGTCTGATGAAATCAGAGTAGCTGTTGTAGGAGAAAAAAAAAGTAAACAGGAAAATTCCGATTTCTATTCTAAAAAAGTGTGTTTGGTCTGGGAAATCGCAGCGCGTATCCTTTCACATTTCTGATCTTTGTTCGGCCTCTTTGAGACAAAGAGTTTTCAGAAATAAGGAACAAATTAGTCGACTTACCAGTCCGACACTGTGCCCATCACGAGGGATCCTACCAGAAATCCCGCAAAATAGATGGACTGCGCCAGGCCGGGCAAGTTTATATCATCACACACCAAGTTGAACTACGATGGAAAAAAAATTGTGGGAAAACACAAACTCAATATATTTGAGCCCGTAGTGCAGAGTGGGGCCATTTGGGGCGAGCTTAATTCATCGTGCTGGTTCTTGACAATTACATCAATTGTTTTTTTTTATCGTGGTTTTTTAATCAACCACTGTCTTATTTCACAAATCCAGCACGCAGATTATGACAAGAACGTGTCATGTTGACAACATTTACTTGATACCTGAACTGGAAACAAATTAAACTTGTCATTCTAACTAGATTGTTTCATATTTCCCAACGAGACAGGGTTTTTTCTGTTCAGTATGACGGCGTACCTTTCCATTCTGTCAGCCTTTTTTTAATGTAAGACAGGCAGAACAACGAACCCTATGGTTTTAAGATTTGGAGGTAGGAAAAGATGAGTGACGGATGGATACTCTGTCGGAATGAGTCACTTTTCTGAGGAAAACCTACTGGCATCTGAAACCATTTTTCGGTTAAAAAAATCTACACATTGTGACCAGGAATATCTGCACAATCATTTTAAAGAAAGGTGTAGTTTCTTCTTCGAAGGACATTTCGAAAGCAATTCAACAAACATCAGACGAGATTCAGCATGGGAAAAGGCACTTCCTGCGAAGACATGACTTACGTCCGTAACGGTCGTTGACCTGTACTGTGATCTATCGTACTCCCATCCATCTTCGCAGGGCACTTCCTCGAGAGTTTCATTGTCGGCGTCATCGAGCGGCACGTCCGGGTCAAACACGTACCCATCCGGCAACTCCCACTGCTTGCAGCTGGAGTAGGGACGAGTGCTGTCGTTACCCTCCAGAGGCGAGAAAAGGGACCTCTTCACCTCGGTGCAGTTGTCCCGGAACTCCGTCCAGCCGGAGCAGTTCTCCTCGGGCAGGACCGAGCACCAGTGGCCGGTGCCGGCGGCGAAGAAGACGTTGCCGAGGATGGTCAGGCAGAGGACGATGCTGACCGAGCCCATGTAGCAGACCATGAAGAACTGGTAGCGACCGAAGTTGCCAAGCAGAGGAATGATGTCGTCGAGCTTCATACTGATAGTGTCCCAACGTAGTCCAAGACAGTAACAGAGCTGTTGCCGTTCAAGAATTGATCGGTTTCCAATCTAGCACTAGTTGTGCGCAGCACCACATCACCCAGTTTGACAGTCGAGTTGCCACTGAACTCACCCGACTTACACGTCAACGAAGTTCCTGCTTTGCCATAAACTTTCATCCAGAATAAACAATACCAGGCGTCTTCCTTCCTGCCTAACGCCTGTGATGCTGGTCCACCGGGTAAGCAGACCGCATGGCATGCAAGGTCGCACAATTTTTTTTTCTCACCGCTGTCGGTGATTGATACCCACTGATCTCTACTAAACTGAGATCAGTGTTGATACCACGGGAAAAGCACGGGGGTAAGGGAAAACAATCACCCACAGCCTTTGACCTCCACCACCAATTAACATCAAGCCTTCTGGAAGTAGGCCAGGAAATCTCGTACGTGTCATATCACGCGTGTGGCTTTTCCTGGTAAAACGAGCAGTGTTTTGCCAACTGCACAACGTTCGTTTGATTGATGTAGGGATTAAAAGAACCGTTGGCCGAGTCCGGCGTTCTTTCTTCATGCCGCCTGTTGAACGTGCTCGAGGCCGACTGTTGTTTGGGTAGTCAACATTCACGGTTTGAACTTTGCAGAACATGAGCGATGCAAAGACAAGTACATGTACATGTACATGTACATAAAGCTTTTGTGTGATATCCCGCAGGGTGCACCACTACAAATAAATTCCCATAGACTGCAATGACAAATCCCCACACTTTGCAATAATTTGAAAAATACAACTCTCACAGGTGTCCAGGCTGCACAGAAATACGCTGATCGACATGTCCCCTTTCATTTTCCTTTCAATTTTCGGGGGGTTGACAAATGAATTTTTGAGAAATTTTCTCCAGAAGCAGACCACCCCTAATATGAAGACAATGTCCCTGCCCAGAAAAGTAGCCGTTTTGAAAAACCATCCTTCTGCAAAACGGCCAAATAGTGCCATTTTCGGACCCAACTGCATCCAAATTACTCAGAATTTGAAGCCCAGAGTCCGGGCCAGGGGCTCAGTGCCATATTTCTCCAATTCCTCAATTTCATGGCTCTCAGGACTCTCTAATATAGAAGATTTTGAGTGTATAACTTTTATTAATGAGCTCGGCGGACATCATGACTATTTAGGGCCTTTTTGCGAGGGTGCACCCCGCATAGTCAAAGGAAACCATTGCGATTTTTGCCTCGAACAGCGAAGTTGCCGGGGTTGGAGTCGGAATAGGAACATGTTTTCAAATGCAAAAGCTAGGTCAGGGAAGACAATGATTAAAAAGCGAGTATATCACAGGGGAAATGATAAAAGAATGGAAGAAATTTAATATTAATTTTAGAAGGTGCCTCTAAGTGAGGATATATATCTTTATAAAATAATGGGCTGCTTTCAATTTTATCTCAGGGACATCGCGTAAACTTTCATAATAAGTACGCGTGTCTCAGGTTGTGTAAACTTAATAAACAATGACAAAAACTGAAACCTGGAATACAGTTGACGTTATTGTTTTACTAGAAATATATTAAATCTTTATTCTACAATGCCCGATGTACATACCGTGCTTTCACTATATCAGCTTGCCAAACTTAACATTTTGAACTCGGCGTGGCTGTCGTATGGCTTTTAGAACCCGGGTTCGAGACCCGACTTCTGTCTTCCGACAGCTCCACTTACGAAGAGGTGGTCCGTGGCGCTTTTGCTGTCCCATTCCAGACTTTCGCTTAATTGGGGCACTGGCCTTAATACACACCATTTTTAATTCACTTACATGTATACGAAAATGGCTCACAACACAGGTAATGTTACTTTCTTAACCTTCAGAAAGCATATTTCAAGCAGTTACACCGTTTAAAATCCAGCGCTACAGTGCCATTTAAATGACATTTCTAGAGCTTCTAGTTCTGTTATTAATACCACACCTAAACAAAAGCGCCAAATGATAATTTTTACTTCCTTTGTCGAGGTACATGTACGTGTATAACAGTGAAATAAAAGTGAAAATGTGTTCAGTGTTTATAAAACATTTAAGCGAAGGCATTGCTATAAATGTTGGTTGGGAACGTCAAAGACTCGAGGGTCTTACTCCATAATGACTCACTCGACCGTGCCAGCATCAAACTGGATCAGTGTTCATTGTTCAATTTCGTTCGCATTCAGAATTTGAGCCCTTCTGGTAAAGGAGCCAAAGATTCCTTAAAGCGCCTTATGATAGGCACTACAATGCGTGTACATGAAGTTCGTGAGCCTGAAGAAACCTCAATGTAAGGAAGGACAAGAAGAAGGCAGTTACAATTTTACAGATGGGTATAAAACCCCAGGAGAATCACGGAATCCGGGGACAAGAGTATAGCTCGCCACCAGATTGGATCTGGGTCCGGAGTTGAAATCTGGGAAGGAAAACACCCCAATTTGTGTACCCGACTCTTCAATTCAAGTTTGTGTTGGACTTTTGGATCGGTTTAAAATGAACCAATATAACACCCATTCCTGTACATACATATAAATGCCTAAGTCGGCTGTCATCATCCTGTCTTTCTGTTTACTGAAACCTATAAACGGGACAGGACGGTCTCCAACAGGCAAGCAGAAAACCATGGAGATGTGATCCAATGGGGATATGTGGGGCCCAGGGGGCTCTAGGGGCAGATTCAGCCACCGTCAGCCCGGACGTCTGCTTCGCGTTATCTCTGGGACAAACCTGCTGAATCGATGCGAACTCAAGTTGGACCAGCTATCACATCGACACACATTTCCATTTTCATGTTGCGTGAAGCCACTGTGGGTACTATGATCAAGGCTAAATCTACGTGGGTGTGTAATACGTGGAAGTATTCTGCTTTTGACACTTTCGAGTCGGCTCCGCAGGAGACCATTCCCAATTGACCTTATGTACCTCTGCAGTTTTCCTCCTGGCATATCTGTGCATTCATGAACAACTACTGAGAAGGCAAGGTTTCCGTTAAAAAGTCCGAGTACCGAGTACTTTAGATTTCGTAAATAAGACGAGATTCACGACAACACCGGTCTCTGTTACCAGAACGATACAATAATCGCACGGGTTTACTTTTTTTCCATTCCCGGCTATACAGTCAGCAGCATTGCCCATGAGACTTAAGGGCGCCGTCTTTTTCACCCACTGGAGTAAAGAAAGGAGTCGTCGACTTGAATTTGGCGAACCCAAGCAAACCTACAGTCATTGATGGTGATCCCGGCGCACAGTAATTATATGCAGGTATTACAGAAATAAAAACACAGCAAAATAACATCAACTCGAACACGGTGTCTGCTCAGTATACATAAATATTGAATAAATTACGCTTAAAAAGTTCTCTCCTTCTTGAGTTAACTCGTACGTACTTCAGAACCACGTTCTCGTATTCAGATACATGTATAGCTAACTGTTCATAATGTGAGATTATTAACCTAACACGCCTGTGCTTTGCGTTTGGTTCGACGGATACGCTACGCTAGCGCTTGGCGCAAGTGTCGACGTACGTATGGAAAGGCGCCTTTAGCTGAAAAGGGAGACAATTTTCACCATGTCCCTAATACGGCTTCGTAGGTTCTAATGTGAGCAGGACAGTGTATGCGCCAAGGACACCCAAACTGCAAATGTCACTGGAGGTAGCTTTAATTATTACATTCCATTCTAACCACAATTTGATAAAAATCTTTTTCTCTGTTATGACAGCGTCCAAATCAGACGGTCCATTTTCTTTCCAGCAATAAACTTCACCGATTATGATCACAATGTTTGAGCGTCTCCTACAGGGAGGATAACAGTTCTGAACAATTTCAAGATCTACTTTGCGCCAGTATTTATTTTCCTTATCAATATTTTTTGTAAGCTTCGTCCGGGAACATGGCAAGGCTGAATTGCAACAGACGGTAAATCTGCCACAAATATAATTTGTATGCCTAGTGACAGAAAACAAAGTTCAATGCCACGAGAGGTTTTTTAATCGAGATAAAATCAACTGTGACTTCTTGATGGTTCAGGCACATTCACTGCCCACTGCTTAAAACCTTACTCCATACATATAAATACTCTCACAGCACTACTGTTTTTTTTGGAATCAGTTCATAATTTATCCTTATCCATCATAGATACAAGGCTATAACCTGAGGCTACATAGTCATAAGATTGATAAATAGAATTATAATGTTAAAAAAAACCACCCTGTTATTTCATTGCTTCCCTTTCATCAACTAATCAGTATATTAATTATGGCTATTCATGACCCTAATGGGCTTGCTCTCTGTGGAAGGCACTCCGAGTTATTTATTTGCGTCATGTCTGAATACTTTTAATGGCCGTCGCAAGTTGCTGGTACTCTGCTAGCTCATTGTATATGTGAGTAGAGATACGGACGTACAGTTTACCATCTACCGCTTTAATTGGTACCTGCGTGAAAAATGGCGGAAAAACCTTGCACTGTTAATGTGGCATAAAAGTTACAATTCAGGAGCAAGTAATGTATCTCAAGAGTAGCCGAAGAATGCAACAATCCAAAAATAGACTTTAAGATATAAAAAAATTCATGAAATGCACTGGTTGCGAAAATTCCCTTCTTCTTTGAAAGAGAAATAAGTATGATCACGACTTTTTAAAAATTACCTCAATGTTATACTCATGGTACAGCTTGTTTTGAATCAGTTCAGCTGCATTGTAATTCTTAGTCTTGCTTTCAGCGATGTGAGGTGGGAGCTGCACGAGAGCCATGGACCCTGATGAGGAAAGAGATAAATCAAACGGCTTGTAAAGAGGCTAACCGGCCAATGCTGTTAATATACAGACAGAACTGTAGTTTCTCTTACACTTGAAGCCATTTAGCCAAATTATACTCACCACACATTTCCAACGGTGCCAATAGTCCTGTATTCCACTCTTCCATCAACAACTGGGCTGAAAAAGAAATGGCTCGGCGTAAACTTAATTTGACTGATGACATGGAAAACATAAGCCAACGAAAATGAATTAAAGATATTTCTTTAAAAAATTCCACGAAAATGACTCTGTACAATTCAACTTTCACTTCGGTAAAATCATATACAAATTATTACAAAAAAGTCTAGGAGTACAAGAACACAGTTTTTTCTAAGGAAAGAATTGCAAGTTATCACTTTAAGGGCATGAAGTTTTAGGCAACAGGCAAGCCAGAAAAAAATTGTTCAAAGCATGTCATTAATCTTCCTACACCCTTGAACAACAGCCCTCCCTAACACGATCTATGAGACAAGGGTTACTGACCTGCACTGCAAAGTAACTGATGATTGTACTGACGGATTTTATCCACACCGACGGCTTCCCAGAAATCGAGAATGGTGTGCAGAGCCAGGAAGGGGCTGTAATCGCGAAGGCCTGGGAGAGAACTTAGATTGTGATTTGGGTTGAATAAAAATCGCAAAAATCATTGCGAAAGAACTGCATTAAGCATTGCTTTTAACCTGCACAAGTTCATTTCCATACAGAGGAGCAAAGGTTGGGACTGTTTTCATGACAAAAGTATACAAGCCAACGACGTCCTGTTGGTGAGCGACCAGCCTTGCCCACTTTTTGCAGGTGTGTTTCCAGGTATTAAGAGAGAGTGACATGTGGTCAAGTGGTTAATGCGTCAATGCATGGATGTTGATTGCTACGGGTTAACCACATTGAGAGTGGTTAATACAGGTGTCACAAGTTTTTTTTCATTGAAAAAAGTTGTTCTCAACCAAGACATCTGGGATAGGCTCTGACAGAACTCATGAGGGACATTTTTCAGTAAGATGCAAACAGGAGAGTTTATTGAATTCATCAATGTCATCCTCTCTGGAAAAAAAAAATCTCTTTCTGATCAACTGTGTGTACACCGTGCCCCACCCACTCAGGAGGTAACCACTGCACAAACCAGCCATTTCATGATTTCTATAAAATAACAAAATCCGTGCACATGAATACCACCCTCAAGGGTGAATGCACGGGTCAGATACAGGTATTCAATGTTTCATTTAAGCGGTCCCCCTCACCTGACCACATGAACTCAGAGCTGAACCCGCTTCCCCACCCGTGGGACACCACGAGGGGCCTGACAGCATCCCTCCACTCCCTCCCGACGTGCAGGAAGCCACACCCCTTGGGGTTGCAGAACCACTTGTGGGCGTTGGAGGTGTAGAAGTCGGCCCCCAGGGTGTCCAGTGCCAGGGGTAGAGCACCCAGGGTGTGCGCTCCGTCGATCAACACTGGCACTCCCCTAGCAAAAGAATCAATGTCGACACAAGATCTGAGCCAAGAGAGTCTCAATTCTTGGTAAAAAGCTGGCACTGAATCCACTCCGAGATTTTCAAAACAGAAGTCACTCTTTGGGTCGGTTGGTAACCAGCACAAGGATACACAGCAGTGTCATTTTGTACATAGCGATAAACAGCCCTCCAGAGGGCTCTCAGGTCAGAGTTTGAGCTGTCCAAGGGGTTGAACAACTGTGCGTCACTGCTCCTTGGGAATAACTGTGCAGTAAACCAGCTGGAGGGGGTGAGGACCAGCACAAAAGAGCACAAGTCATTTTGTCCTAGCCAACAACTGTACACATGCACGTACATGTACACTCAGAAGCTGTGCAGAACTGTGTTCCACTTGGAAAAAACACATTCAAAAGACTGAATTGATGATGTTTGCGCACATCTGCGGTGTCAAACCCAAGGAGGGTTAGTATAATAACTAGCAGAGATGTGCGGAGCAATAGCATTTTGCCTTTTACTCTACCTTCCATGGCAGATGTCGATGAGCTCTTTGATTGGTTGAATGTAAGCCGTGTTGCTGGGCACGTGATCAAACACAGCCAGTCGTGTGCCAGCTCTGTCGGGAGGAACGCAGCTATTGGTTATTCAAATCATGATGTAACAATACACGATGGGAAAAAAAAAACGAAGAACTGCGTCAGGTTTTCTGTGGTTGGTCGAACTGTGATCTTGGAAAAGTTTGTTGCGGCTGGTGTCGTAAATGCATTTAATTGATTGAAACTACACCTTAAAAATTGAAACTTCCTGAAAATTCAACTTACTTAAGACTCTTCTTAACTGTTTCCACTATCTGAAACAAAAATGTACAGAAACCTTCAAACTTTTTCACGAGGTACCACATTTCCAGATGTAAGAGGTAAAATGACGTCTGTCAAAAGCCAATGTGACCCATCAGGTCGACATTCCCTTCTAGATTCAGTAAAATAAAACGAATGAGCATGTTTCTCTTCCAACAGAACAGGACACTAGTTCATCTCAGCTTTCTCCCCAGCTAATGCCGGATTGCAAGTACCCATTACAGACATGCAACTTGGACTTTGACCAGAAAAAAGAGGAAACGCCACCCGGCCATGCCTCCTTTCAATGGCCGCCAAGGAGACGACTGTAAGACTATTCCATTTCAGCCGAGGTACCTGTTCTTTAGAAACCAGTGGGAATGTTATCCTCTCCGTCTGTATAACTGCACCTGTTGTCTCGGCAACGTGACTCAAAAGCTTTTTTACAGCTCCTGTATTCCAGACAAAAAACCAACAAAAACCGTGTCATTACATCAAACAAGGCCAAATCTAGATGTGCATTTTTCTACCTGTGTATTTACTGGTAACAAACTTCTGACTTGAATGTTCTCATTCCGAGTTTGTACTTTTTCTGCTAACTTTTCGGTAAAAATTGTTAAGGTCTGGGTTTGATTTGCTGCACCAAAAAAAAACAAGAAGAGTGTGACACTCAGTTTTTTCATTTTTCGAATATTTTTTTCCTAACCATATTTAAGAATACTTTACATCACTCTTCCCTCTGTAGATGACATACCATAAGTGACATTCAGACAATATATGACATCTCCTTGTTTGAAGTTCAAACTCTTCACAACACAGTTGATGGCCGTTGTGACATTGGGCACCAAAACAAGCTTAGTGGGATTACAACCTACACAAATGAAAACCAAAATACTTCACAGCAAATATCTGACTTTTATGAGACTTTTAAAATTAAGGACTAGAACTGTTTGGGCCAAGGGCGGGGCGACTTGTTACCACAGGGACGTTTGGTTTTGACTTCAGTGACCTAAATCAGAATTTTTCCCTCCCCCCTTCAAAAACCTCCCTTATCTTTCGTTCCAAAATTTGGAGTGATGGATTTCACTCACCGACAAATTTGGCCAGTCTGCGGACAACATGCACCAGCTGCGGCAGTGATTCTCGGTCAAAGAACCTCAGGGGCTGTCTCTCGATGTGGATCTGCCACTTCTGGGAAGCCGTCAACGCCTCCTTGAGGACGGCGCCGAAGGCACCGTGGTTGAGGAAAGTACACTCTTCCTGGAATCCAAGATATGTCAAGCTTAAAAAGTTCAATTGCTAAAAGGTTTCACAGAGAGAGTGGTACAAAGGGTGTGAAAAAGACTCTTGTCTCTCAATTTCATGACAATGCAAATGAATGTCATCATGAAGACTCTCCACAGAGCTTCCGAGTCTAGTCAATCCTTACCGGGATCGATAAGATACCACATGTAGAGCTGGGGCAATTTCATTCAGGGACAACAATCTTTGATGAATGGACTTTTCAGATACTTTTGCGACTTTCGAAACGTTTATGAAATTCACATAATTTTTTTTCTTGAAAAAACCCTACCTCCAGGAGGAAATGCCTCTTCTTCATTTCTAGACCGAATGATGGAAGACTAGTTGGGTCAGCTCGGTAGTTGGTGAAATTTGGCAGATCAGCTGGCAGCTCTGGAGGAACATAATCAACCTTCAAGGAAGAATCCAAGAGGACAAAAGCAATTCCAGGTGTAGGTTTTAAAGACATGTGGCTTCAATGAACAAAATAACAAAATCTTAGATTTAACTCTAAACTTTTTCAGTTGAGTCTAAAAAAATTCCAATTTGCCCAGGCTATTCCTCAGCATCTGAAAATAATGTGGCATAAAATATCAAAATTTAATAATTTCTTCTTTAGATTTAAAAACAAATTCTAAAATGATAACAATTTCTACCTAATTTCAGTATCAGTGACGGACATGAGCACAGGAAATCAAACAAAGTGTAACCTTAAAAAGGGAATTAGGCCTAGGCCTAAGAGCGAAATTATTGTACTTAAATTTAGTTACCTCAGAAACTGATATGAGCTCTTCAACATTTGATGAATGAAATGATCCAAAGTCTCGTTTCGCTGCTGGAGGGGTATGAAGAGGAAAAATCATATTTTCAAATTATAAAGGGAAATAATTGTGTCTGTCATGTCTGTGAAAACATATATGTACATGTCTAGCCTACAGTGTAAAAAGCCATGGACGAGGCAACTTCCATTTACAACCATGACTATTTAAAGTGCTACCAGTACTATGTATATGTACTGCACCGGTACGTTAGGCATTTAAACATTCCACACAACCCGCTGCTATGCTTATAATTAAATTTATAACACAAAACAGGGCCGGCCCAGTGGTACTCATACTCATATGTAGTATCTGCATGGTCATCGATCGTGAAGGCCACTTTACTCTGGGCTTTTTTAATCTTAGCAGTCATTGCTTGTAATCACACCTGACATCGTTAAACCGTTTCTCTAGGCTTAACTTCAAAGCAAGCTGAAACTTCACCAGATGAGTCAAAATCTTCCGTAAAGAGGAAAAACTTGAGCTCAGTTTTCACGCGTCTACGTACACAAATCATCACAGTGGTCTTTATGATTCAGATCCAGTACTTGCGGCTTGTGTGAGGATAGCGCCCTCAAGTGACAATGTTTTTAAAATTTACACCGAACGAGAGATTAACAATCACCAAATAGCCCAGTCAGGGGATATAGGGCATGATGGGAAGGGTTAGATGACGAGAGCGGCCATTTTCAAAATTTTAGTTGAATGAAAGGGAAGAAGTTAAGCAAATCGTAAGCAGTAAGTAAATTACTTGAATCTTACCTATTAACTTTTATATTTATGCTACATTCGCTTCAGCTTGTGTAATACCAGCTCTGAAATCCGTTGAATTTGTGATTCTTTTCTCAAAAATGTCAAAATCATGTATATCGCAACGCCGGTTTCGCTGTCGATGTGTTTACGCAGCGGCCATTACGGCATTCGCCATACATGTACTCGCCGGCCGTGCACCGTGTCGCCAGATAGGCGCGTCGCCTTGGCACTGTTCATCATGTTATAGAATATTGAATGTCAAGATGAATCTTGTCAGCTTGTGTGTTTTCGAAGCAAATTTAAGTGTAGGCGTAGGGCCTAAACCTTCGACGTTTGCAATCATTCAATTCATGGACAGGACATGTGACAGGAATGCCATTCATCGAACATTGCTAGGGTTGGTTGGTGAATGTTTTATCTAAAGAAAAAATCCAATTTTTTTTATTTGAATCAGTTTTTTTTATTTGAATGAGATATGTAAAATTTATATCAGAATAAAAAACTATTTTAGTAAACTTTGACACACAAATTAGCTGCGTACTGTACATGTGCATTAGGCCTGGGCCTAATGTTCTTTTATGTATGTCTTTTGCTACAGAGTTAAACAACTTTGGATTTGAATTAAGAAATTTAAATCAAGTAATTTGATTAAATTCACAAACACCTTGAATATTGTCTAAGCCCAGGTGAAATGTATGCAGTATAAGCCTTAAGGAAAAACGGGCATTTGCCCCTTTCATGCCTTATTTCCTTCCCACAATGCCGTTCTACCATTGTGCAAAATCACCCATGCATTATTTGCGATAAGGCTTATCAAGTTAAAGCCCCTGTAGACCGTTACATATCCCTGCAGAGAAGACACTTCCTTCAGTGACAGGTACAGTCAAATCTCATCAATAAGAGGTCCTTTGGACTTGGGAAATTACCTTGTTATAACAGGGACCTTGTATTATCAGCAATCAAAACAATGAAAAACAAATGATTGTGACCTTAACCATCCTTTGTGATCAATAGATAAATGACTTAGGCTTGATTAAAACTCACTTCATGAAGCACATTGTGTCTTTGGTTTTAGTTTCACTGCATGATGACCAACATTTCTAATCTCAATAAAATACATGTGTATTTGTAAATACAAAAGGTCGACGAACCCTGATATTTTACCAGAAGTGGGCAATGGATTATAAATCCTTCACATCAAATTCATTCACTGAAGCCAAAAAGATGATTAAATCGAAACTAGTGTATTGAATTGAAGAAAAAAATTCTGCCAACCAGACTGTGTGTAACACATGTGCATTCATACTTCTTATCAACACTGGGAACTGAGGGGCTCACAGGGGGGGGGTTTGCTGTTGAGAATGTAGAAAACTTGCAGAAATTACCAATCAGTTGAAAAGAATTTAAAAATTGAAACATTTTTGCCTTTTCCCCCAAAGGTAAATATGTTGCTTAAAATTATACTTCAGTACTCCCATTCAAGCCACCCTAGTCAGCTAGTCTATTCACCACGTTCACACAAAGTTGCATTGTAGATTTGGATACAGATATTCAAAACATTTTAAAACTTACCAAAAAAAGAAACTCTGGGAATCCCTTCCAACATTCCAAGAACACCAGTTTTTGTCATGGAGTTAGACTGAGATTGATTTGCGACTGATTCACTTTTCCCACAGGTTTAATGCATGAAATGTATTACTTGTTTTTTACCGAAACCCATAATGCATAGCGAGAAGGTTAATTAATTTGGAAGTTTAGGCCAAACATCAGGCCCAACTTCCTAAATCAGTTCATAATAATAGGGAGAGTGTAAAATCATATTCAAAGCGGAGGATTGAGGACTGTTAGGGTTAATATGTTTGAAACTGAACGTGGTGAAGTGACTCAAAAATGCAGCCTAATCGTGTTCATGGTGCGGCATTCAGTTAACAATATCCATTTGACGGTATTCCTCCTTTAATTTATTCAAATGAAAGTTATCAGGGAAACAACAATGTATCGGCCATCTCAAATTGGCAGCAGTAGCTCCAGACGTTCCTCGGCCAGCAGTGGGCGGGCCTCAATAGCTCCACTCAGGGTCAAGCCAGACAACAGTAAGTCGGAAAAGTTATGGACATTTCTGGGGAAAAAATTGGCCAAAGCTATGGCATTTTGTGTGGTCCAGTTAATTTCAAATTTAAAAACATTGTTCATCTTGACATGTTTAGGCGTATTCGGAAACTAGCACTGGAAAAATTCTTCAGAACTTGTAAAGTGCAGTGTGTTGCTGTGACGCGGGAATTTTGCTTTGTTTTGCTATTTTTCCGAGTCTTTCCAGCACTTCCAAAGTTTTACAGTCTTATGACAGTTTTAACCGTCGTTTGATAAACCAGGTCATAGATTTTCATATTTTGATCAAGAAAAAGTTGTGGAATTTCTTCCGTCTTAGAGGGTACAGAAACCCTGTGCACAGTGACAGCAAAGTGGAGTATCTGAGTACTTGAACAACATTCATAACAATTCTAATTGGAAGGTTTAACCCTAACCCCCCAAGGGTTGCTGGCCCTAACCTTCCCCATTCACACAAAGTTAAACACCCATATGGGACTTTGTGGACAGAGGCTGTTGGACTTTGTTTTTCTGAGGTATGCCAAACCCAATGCAAAAGCCAGCTGTTATGGGCCTACCAGACCTATCCCCACAGAATTAAACACTTTACTACTGTTTAATTCAGTGGTTGGGGATGCATAGGGTTAAATGGCCTGAACAATAACCCAGACAGGTAGACCTGCATCCCAGACACAGGTTATACAAACACATGGCATTTATAGCACCCCGTTTGTTACTGAAATGTCTGTACATTTTCCTTCTTTGCCTCCACCTCTCTGGATAGTCGGACGATCCAACAATGCGGGCGCGTCCAAACGTCACAGCACCGACAGTGGAGCAGGCAGCAGCAGGCTGTCCACCGGCAACAGGAAATCAGTCTCCCAGAAACATGGCTTCATCAACACCAAACGGTAAACCCCAGTCACCGATGTGGTTACCAAACATGCAGTTTCATAAATAGCAAAATTATTGACAATCACAATGTTCTTTGTGCTCTGTAAAACAGCATTTGCTGACAGAACTTTGTTACAGTTACTGTTGAAGTTTTGGACCATCAGTGTCATTCATGCTACATGTACATCTGAGCCAAAATAAAACAGACGGATGACTTAGCAAAGACATGTGGAATAGGCCTGTGCACTGATGACGTCATACTTTTAACTTTGGTGTACTTTCTTATGGAACCACGGTCCACTGAGCACCATATGGAAAGCACACATATACACAAAGTGTGGCCTCATCAGTGGTCTATTATTATCCAATTTGACAAAGTACTGACATTTTTGGCCTTTATTTTTCATTCCTTTCATCAATCAAATCATGGCAATTGTTTCACTTTCACGGATGCATTACAGCTTGCTGATTTGTCTTTTGCTCGATCTTACCAATCACGCAGGCAGTCCAGCGGGTACGGAGGCAGGAATTTTGGCCACGACATCATGAAGGACACGCGGCCCCTCAGCGACAAGTCCTACATGCAGCAAGAGATCCGCGACATCATCGAGGTACAGCCTGGCATCCTCACCTGCGTTTATCCTCGATTGAATTTGTGCCGGCGAGTCATAGATTTCAAACTCGGGTATCAAACTTGGCTTCAAACCTGACATTGTGTGCAGTCAAAGTTTGACTTTTTCCCCCACACAAATGTCATTTGCTCTTCAGTGGCATAAATAAACAAATCATTGTCTGAACCGCAAAGTGGCACATTTTACACGCAAACAGATCTGTGGATATAATGTCACTCTGGTTATGCGGCCAATGATGTTACGTTATAAAACCCAAACTTTCATTTTTCTAATGCTGTGATTGCATTAGTTTGCATCTGCATTTGTAAATTATGTTTAAACCTTATTCCCAAATTCCTTATTGCCACAAGAGAAGATTTCAGCAATTGAGCATTATAATAATTAGTATACAAAGGCCAATACCTACAATGGCTTAGGCAATGCAGTGCACTCGAGAGTGTGCACAGGGCGGATTGTAACGTCAAGAGCTCCAAATTGCCAGCAGTTTGAAACCTCGTGCAACAACGGTTTTCTTAAATGCACTGTACCAATATCCTCTGTCGCATGATTTTTTTTCATTTCAGTTCCTGACACAGCACGGCTACCCGCATCCCCTGAACGCCAAGATGCTGATGACGCCAACGACCAAAGACTTCCTGAAGATCTTCCAGTTCCTCTACAACTTCCTGGAGGTGAAATACGCCCCGGCGCAGAAGTTTGAAGAGGAGATTCCACAGATCTTCAAGACACTCAAGTAAGACACCTTGATCTCTTCTTCAACCCCAAAAAAGTTACTTCTCCTTGTTCAAAGAACTGAGAGTTGCTACGCTGTGATCGCATAATTTATGATTGTTACTGTGTCGATAATGTTTAGTAGAACTGAGATATCTGTGAATGAGGGCGTAAGAGTGGCACACATTCAGCGGATCTTTTCAGAGCAGCAGGTTGCTGGTGTAAAATTTGCCCTGAAACGTGACGAAGCAACGGTGCACTCATCTGAAGATTTCTAACATATTATGTTAGTGGAGCTGGAAAACCAGAATTCCTAGACTCCGCTCAAGGTGGTGAAACTGAAACTCCCAAATGGCTCATTTTTTTCATATCCTCTTTTCCCCCAAAATGTCCCACTTCCAACTGCTGCAACAGATTTTGCAAAAGTATCTGCACTTTGCCCTTTTTCTTGTAGGTATCCGTTCAACATCTCCAAGAGTTCCATGTTCACCGTTGGCAGCCCTCACACCTGGCCCAACATCCTGGGTGCACTGCACTGGCTCCTCAACTCGGTCAAGGTCAGACTTCTCCCCTCCCGCCCTCCAAGAAAAGAAATGGCCCAAAAGTTTGAGCTTATGCTTTCTCACTCGTCAGTCACAGCCGAAGTGGAATGGGCTTCACCCTGATTTTCAGATTCTTTCCACCATTCACCAAGAGAAAAAAAGAGCCCAGTCGCTCTTACTTTTAGTGGGTATTCGGTAGACTAGAAAGTTAAAATGAGAGAATGCCTCATCAGTTTTGCTCTGAGGGAGATTCACGCTGATTCCTGACGAGAAGGCCAAAGGAGTTAGGATGTGGGAACTGTATTTTGTTCCTGACATCAATGCTGGAATTTATCTTGATGTTTGTGGTATTTGCATTAAACTTGGCAGGTAGTTTTGGCTCGTTGATCAACAGGTGTCCCTGTCGGTGTACACGTACTGTACACGGTCTCCCTTTGAATGGCAAAACGAGATATACTCCTGCACTTTTGTCAAATCATCTATTATGTACCCATCTCCTGGTGGACCTTTATCCTTGTCAGTGGTTGACTTTGGTTATCGTCTCGTTTTTTATTTTCCCCCCAGTATGCCTTGGGTGTGGACGAGCAGTCGATGCTCTTCTCGGCTCAGCTCGCAGACGATCAGGGAGACGAGTTTGATTCAGTCACCGATTCAGAGGTGAGATGACGAATTCCAGGTCTTGCAATGACTGTCATAATGTAAAAATCAACAAATACTCATCCCCGGCAAACTATGGTCTTCTGAAAATGATCAGCTTCAACTGATTGAAGCATCGTACATTTCTCCCACCCATCGCTTCCATCATCACCTTCTTACAAAGAGCTATCATCCCCTGTGCCATCTTGAAACTTTCACATATTTTACAGCTCTCGGTGAGGCATCAACTTTGCCGCTATTTTAATTAGAGCGTCCGAGCAATATTTAAGATAATTTTGGAGATGAAACAGGCATTCCCAAGTACGTGTTGCGAATTCTGTTTCTCTTCTGCAGGTTTTGTTCAACTATGTTGAGGGAGCTTACAAGGAGTTCTTGGATGGGGCAGACACGTTTGAAGAAAGAGAGAGAGCCCTGGAACAGAGCATCAGTAAATTACTTTTGTTTAGTCTTAATTATTATTTATTCTAATAAACTTTTTGCATTCGATAAAAATGTTGAAAGTTGCTAATTTATGAGTAAATTCAAATAGAATGCTTTTTGTATAAATTTTGAAATAATGCATTTTTGGTTTTTTTTTTTAAGACTTGCATTAGGTAATCTTTGTTAATGAAACTTTGACCTAATTTCGGGGATGAGATTTTGTTGGGATTTTCCCTGATTTCAGGATTTTTTTCATCATGATTTTCCCGCTCTCAGGATTTTGCAAACAATCCAGTTTTAAAATTTGTACTGTCTCTCCACAAATGAAAGTTAATCTAGAGCACAAGAATTGGGTATGTTTTTAGGGGTGCCTTGAGGCAAACGCAAATGTATACCATAGACCCCGCACTGCTGTGGGGACCACAAAACTTCAGATGATCATGTCATGGATCTTTCTCAAATTTTCCTCCAATCTCACCCTTTTAATTTGTGAACGTGAATGTGTGCTTTCCATTTGTCCACCTCTTTGCCGGGCGAACAGAGCAGCGTAGCCTGGGGCAGACGGGCAACTTGGAGCAGTTGGCAGGGGAGGAGCAGCGCTTGGCTGCCGAGCTTCAGCTGCTGCAGCAGGAACCGGTAAGATGACTCAGGAGATGCAGCCTAACCGTGTCTCTTCCCAGATCCTTCAAAATCCATCAGGAGGTTTTTGTAGGAATTTGCGGGATCAAAGAATGTGGAGTCCAGCCTGTAGGCCCTTTACTACTTCATATTGGACAAGGGTTTTTATCTCGGATGCTGGTAAGCCTGTGACCAAAATAATGTATTTTGCACGTACATGGTAGCATGCACGTGCGGTGTTGAAAAGCTGCTCCCATTCACACGTGCAGTGTTGAAAAGCTGCTCCCATTCACACGTGCAGTGTTGAAAAGCTGCTCCCATTCACACGTGCAGTGTTGAAAAGCTGCTCCCATTCACACGTGCAGTGTTGAAAAGCTGCTCCCATTCACACGTGCAGTGTTGAAAAGCTGCTCCCATTCACACGTGCAGTGTTGAAAAGCTGCTCCCATTCACACGTGCAGTGTTGAAAAGCTGCTCCCATTCACACGTGCAGTGTTGAAAAGCTGCTCCCATTCACACGTGCAGTGTTGAAAAGCTGCTCCCATTCACACGTGCAGTGTTGAAAAGCTGCTCCCATTCACACGTGCAGTGTTGAAAAGCTGCTCCCATTCACACGTGCAGTGTTGAAAAGCTGCTCCCATTCACACGTGCAGTGTTGAAAAGCTGCTCCCATTCACACGTGCAGTGTTGAAAAGCTGCTCCCATTCACACGTGCAGTGTTGAAAAGCTGCTCCCATTCACACGTGCAGTGTTGAAAAGCTGCTCCCATTCACACGTGCAGTGTTGAAAAGCTGCTCCCATTCACACGTGCAGTGTTGAAAAGCTGCTCCCATTCACACGTGCAGTGTTGAAAAGCTGCTCCCATTCACACGTGCAGTGTTGAAAAGCTGCTCCCATTCACACGTGCAGTGTTGAAAAGCTGCTCCCATTCACACGTGCAGTGTTGAAAAGCTGCTCCCATTCACACGTGCAGTGTTGAAAAGCTGCTCCCATTCACACGTGCAGTGTTGAAAAGCTGCTCCCATTCACACGTGCAGTGTTGAAAAGCTGCTCCCATTCACACGTGCAGTGTTGAAAAGCTGCTCCCATTCACACGTGCAGTGTTGAAAAGCTGCTCCCATTCACACGTGCAGTGTTGAAAAGCTGCTCCCATTCACACGTGCGGTGTTGAAAAGCTGCTCCCATTCACACGTGCAGTGTTGAAAAGCTGCTCCCATTCACACGTGCAGTGTTGAAAAGCTGCTCCCATTCACACGTGCAGTGTTGAAAAGCTGCTCCCATTCACACGTGCAGTGTTGAAAAGCTGCTCCCATTCACACGTGCAGTGTTGAAAAGCTGCTCCCATTCACACGTGCAGTGTTGAAAAGCTGCTCCCATTCACACGTGCAGTGTTGAAAAGCTGCTCCCATTCACACGTGCAGTGTTGAAAAGCTGCTCCCATTCACACGTGCAGTGTTGAAAAGCTGCTCCCATTCACACGTGCAGTGTTGAAAAGCTGCTCCCATTCACACGTGCAGTGTTGAAAAGCTGCTCCCATTCACACGTGCAGTGTTGAAAAGCTGCTCCCATTCACACGTGCGGTGTTGAAAAGCTGCTCCCATTCACACGTGCGGTGTTGAAAAGCTGCTCCCATTCACACGTGCAGTGTTGAAAAGCTGCTCCCATTCCCAGGCTTTTTTTTTTTCTAAGGCCTTGACAGGAAAACATGGAAATAGAATTTTAGAAAAAGTTGTAAAGATGCTCAAAAATAAACGTTGCTCTATCCGGCGAAGTGAGCCACAACCTCTCAATCTTCTGATGATCTTTTCCTGTTGGTATTCTTGGCACAGTGCCGCCTGACGGCACTCCAGGAGCACGCTCAGATGATGGCCAGCGACAACGAGCGCTTCCACAAGTACCTGCAGGAGCTGACGGGGCACCAGCGCTTCCAGCAGCAGAAGCTGCAGGACCTTGAGCTGCAGCTGCAGCAGGCAGGTCAGCGAAAATCAAGCGTCGGCCAAGGGAAGGAGGGGGGGTTAATGTTGGCTTGGTGCAGAAGCACGCCCTCGTTGGTGCAAATAGACAGAGGCTGGGCTGATGCATAAGCCGTGTCCAAAACGGGCTTTTGGAGCTACAGCTGGGTCTCTTGTCAGCCTGTCCCTGGTTGTTTCCGGCAAGTGAAAAGCTAGCCCTAGCTTTAGACAACATAGCTGAATGCAGCTTGAAACTCCTTTTATTTTAGCTGGAAAGCCTGCTCAACATAACAGTGCACAGAAGTTGTCACTACGAAAGACCTGCAAGGTGTACCAAGATCCAATAGACCAGTTATTCTATCTCAACAGCCTGGGAGTCTGTATTAGCCTGCTATGGCTGGTCAATTACCAGGCACCTTTGGACCAAATAACTCTTTGTGTTGATGCGGAAGCCAGGCTTCAGGGTGCACCAATCTGCGAACCACTCCATTTTGCAGAGACACATTTGCAAACATGAACTCTTTCATGACGATAAGCCACATCCAGAAGTTTTTCTGATGTCATTTTTCTAATTTTTCCTTCCTCTCCCCCTCGTTTACGACCAGAATTGGACTTGGAGAAGACGGCGACCGAGAAGGAGAGGCTGGAGCACCGGCTGGCCCACCAGGAGCTGTCGGCCGGCGACGTGCAGCGCCTCCACGCTGAGATGCGGCAGCTGAACGCCACCCTGGAGGCCATCGAGAAAGACAAGCAGGGCATCGACCAGGAGATCTGGGACAGGGAAAAACAGATTGCCAAGAAACAGGAACAGGTGGGCTCGGCAAGAGGACATTATTTCGTGAAATTCACAGCGGGAGAAAGCTGATCGCTGACAATTAAGAGCAGGTGGCAAGGCGTTCCTCACTGAGGCGACACAGAGCAAGCAACGTCAGGAGAAATCCCCTGCATCATCTGTTTATTAACAAAGATCGTTAGGATCTTCAGTGAATAATGATAACAACATTCATACCTCATCTTCTTGTAGACTCACACTTTTCCTCCTCAAGTTGTTACTATCTGAAGGTTCCAGTGAGGGAGTCAGATGCTTTTTGAGTCACTTTTAAATCCATTTGTTGTCACCAAGCCAAGTCATGTACCATATTTCTGTCATATAAACAAATTATGTTTGGTCACCCAAAAGGTTGTCAGATATTCGAGTTACTTTGATAAACAATGTAATTTAATATCAGCGGGATTAAAAACAAATCACCTCAAAATGAATCCTGGGGGCATGTGGCCCAGTGGTAATGGTCTGTGGATTCCCATCATAGGGTTGGAGGTTCGAATCCAGCTGCTGGCAGTATGTTGTGGCCCTTGGCAAGCCACTTTACCCGCGATGGACTGGCATCCCATCAAGGGGGAATAGAAATATTCTCGGTCGTTTCATACCAAGGAAACCCGAGATAAACACCGGCCCAATGAGTCAAATTGGCTCAGACCAGACTTGCTCAAAATGAATCCTGACTTGACTGGCGTACTGCCGTCGTTACTCTTCGCTTACACTCCAGCTTGAGAAGCATGTGACTCAGTTCAACAACCAGGCCAGGACTCTGAACCTGATTCCCTCCACGGCGGAGAACGCCCACGGCATCGACTACGAGATGAAGATCAGCTTCTACAACACCCAGGGGAACGCGGCCTCGCTCGTGGACTTTGCCAGCACCGTTAAGGTCTCCCAATGAAACATTTTGTTTGCATTCCATAATTTTTTTAAAAGGCAAGAATGACTTCCTTGAATGGGGCCAATATCGTCGACATAATTTGCTCTTATCTCTCTGTCTCCAGCCCGCTCTGATTCAACTGAAGAAGCAAGTCAACGAAGAAATGCACAAGCTGAACAGCCAGAAACTTCTCGAGGAGGAAACCCTGGAACAGGTAACCCACCAAAAAACAGCACACGCACAGCCTGGCGTCCCTGCATATTGCCCTCATGAAAGGGTACCAACAGGGAGTTGTGTACCAACAATGTTTAAAGAGTAATGTGCCCCGACTGAAGGACGTTGTTGACTGTGGCCACAGTGGGTGCTGTGAGGTTTTATTCCGAGACTGAAACGTGTCCACGCACAGACAATGGGAGCAGCCATCTATATCATGCATGTACATCCGAAGGTTGCGTGACCTACGAGTATTTGACACTGTAGACCAACCATTCCTTAACCAGAGTTAAAACCTACCTGGCCCCTCCTGGCCAATTCTGTTTTGCTGTCTTAGCCCATATTTATATCGTACTCACAGCTTCAAAAGGAAATTTATAAAGATTTATTCACCACATTAACCGTAACCCTCCCCAACCACACAGAATTAAACAGTAGTAAAGTGTTTCATTCTTTGGGGATGGGTCTGGTAGGCCCATAACAGCTGGCTTTTGCATTGAGTTTGGCATACCTCAGAAAAACAAAGTCCAACAGCCTCTGTGCACAAAGTCCCATATTGGTGTTTAACTTTGTGTGAATGGGGAAGGTTAGGGCCAGCAACCCTTGGGGGGGTTAGGGTTAACGATCTGTGTAAAAGGGGGTGGTGTCAATTTTCTGTGGGCAAAAGGTGACGATCCAAAATAGTTTCAGTCTGTCCGCAGGGCAGGTGGGTGAAGGAGACACCGGGTACCAACTGATCTCTCCAGCGTCCTATCACTTTTGACACCTGTTACATACGCCTGTCATGGGATCTGATATAATGCAATTTGTTCCACAGTTGACCGAGATGGTGGAGAGCAAACAGGAAGAAGTGAGCAAGCTGGACACACGGCTGCAGCGTCGGACCAAGGAACTCGAAACACTGAAAGAGGTACGTGCCGTCTACACTCCACGGATGATCGCACCCAAAACGCCACCTACGGTCTTGTAGGACTGAGACTCTCCATTACTGTAACCCAGAAGTCCTCTTCTCTCTCCAGTGATTTATCTCTTCATCTTTGACACTAGAAAGATTCCATTCCAAGCTTGTAGTCGATGCTATTTCCTACCATATGTGAAGATGCACGAAAGTTTGTTTTAAATTTGGAACAAAGGAGTATTTGTGCTTCCAAACACGGTGCCAAGTGCAACGGCTCAACTCGAAAGTCGTTTTGCCACTACCGTTTTGTCTTTTTGGGTTTTTTAGGTTCACTTATTTTCCGTGTTCTGATGAAAAGGGCCCCACACACTTGTTCCACAATTAAAGACGACCAGCGCTTCATTCAACAATTATTTCATGCACAAGAGAAAGCTTTCAGTGCCTCACCCTTCAAGCTCTACTTTGTGCATCATCTCACACTGGGGCAACATGCCGAGTCACACTGCATCATTGAACGTTGAGCATGTTTCTCCTCGCAGAAAGTCAAGGAGGAGAGTCGACAGCTGGCCGAGCAGCAGAGCCTGCTGGAGCAGAAGATCCAACAGATGCAGGCGGTGGGCGACTCCGACCAGAATAGGGCGCAGGCTGAGCTACATGAACTCATCACCAGGTAAGCTACTCCATGCTCAGCGCATTGAATGATCCAATTTGGCCAGAGCAGAGCTGAACGTACTCATCACCAGGTATGCTACTCCATGCTCAGCGCATTGAATGATCCAATTTGGCCAGAGCAGAGCTGAACGTACTCATCACCAGGTAAGCTACTCCATGCTCAGCGCATTGAATGATCCAATTTGGCCAGAGCAGAGCTGAACGTACTCATCACCAGGTAAGCTACTCCATGCTCAGCGCATTGAATGATCCAATTTGGCCAGAGCAGAGCTGAACGTACTCATCACCAGGTAAGCTGCTCCATGCTCAGTGCATTGAATGATCCAATTTGGCCAGAGCAGAGCTGAACGTACTCATCACAAGGTATGCTACTCACCATTCTGCGCATGAAATAATTCAGTGTGGTGAGAGTAGAGCACAGGCCGGGTTCAGTGAGCTCATCACCAGGTACGAGAATTCTCACTGCTCTGAGAATTAGCTCTTCGTGGTCAAAGACAGCACCTGTTGACCACTGGATGCCAAATGGGACGGTCATGGATTGCTTTGGTATCACTCTTGCCCGCAGGTGTCAGGAGCAGGTGGTGGAGATGCAGCAAGAATACAAGGACTATGAGCAGTTCCTCCTGCTTGCCTGCACCAAGGTAGCAGAGCACAAGGCCATCATTGATGTAAGTCTCACAAGACGATTCCATCAGGGCCTTGCTTCGTGGACCTGTCAGGCTAAACTGAAAAACAAATAGCCAAAAACCAGTTAACCAGGCGAATGTAGAGTTTCCAGCTGACTCTATCTTAGCACCTAAAAGTGTCTGTTTTTTCCTACTTCAGATTCATTGCGTACCTACTTACCATTCCGATTAAATCTGAACGGTCCCTAATTTTAAGGTTTTTTTTTTTATTTTTTAAAAAGTCCCAGCAAGAGAGGGCGCTATTTACAGACGAAAAAAAAGGGTACCATTTGCTCGTCAAATGGTTGTTTTTACACATTATATGCACGCATGTGCACATTTAAAAAGCTTCTTTCACACGGCTGCTTGATTTACTATGGGCTCTTAAAGTGGATGTCCTGAATTCTGACTTTACAATGTTGGCAGGTGTGCCATTCTATGGCTTAGCTCACCCCGGGGGGAAAACTGCCGCTAACTAAAACACAGAAAATTTCTCTAAAAAGTAGGCCATCCATTGCAGGTTGACATGTCCTACCTCGAGTAACTTTTTTTAAAATCTATATTTTGTCTTACGTGGCAGGAACGCATCGATGAGCTCAACCAGCAAGCATCTGTGATGCTCTCGAGGGTTCAGAGCGTTGAATTACCCCCTGCAGCACCATCCAAATGATCCAATCACTACATTGCATTGAATTGTTGTCAGTGGAAATGTCAAGAAACATTGTACAGCTAGAAACGCTCCAAACCTGTCTTGAACCTCACTTAACACCTTTCTCTGTTATGGTCTACAGACTGGACACTCGGCATCCTTAACCGTAGCTGTTTGAGACTTCCCAATTGTAAAGTATATTTGTTTATAAACGCCTGCTTGTCCTACAGAGGGTCATAGTTTATCATCAACTTGGATGGACAGCACTTATTATCAAACCCAAACCCCACTGTTTAAATTCAACAATTAATGCCCATTTACAGATGGGAGAGTTTATCTTGTGCAAAAGCATGCGCCGACTCAAGTCAATTTGTGCACGATTTGCCAATTCTCCGTGATATCAGGCTTGCAGCTTCTTTCCTCAGATCAGCCAATTAATTTTGTACTTGACCTGTGCTCAACTCTAACCAACCCAGAAATTGATTAGGATGTTGAGGACGAGAGATAGGCTTTTGGATGACATCTGTCGGCCATTCAAGAATGGTCTTTGCACCTTTAGTCTCTGGCCATGAGCTGTTTGTCTTACTTTGCCGTATTGCATACAATTCTCATACAAAGAGGATTTCCCAGCAAGAGCATGGGAAGCAGCACAGCAGAATTCCTGAACAGATTTCTTGTACTTGGTAATTGTTTTAATAATTTCTGTACAAATTCAACACGCCATTGTGGTCACAGTTGCTTCAGTCAAAACATTATACAAAAACCAGTTTCATTCTCTGACTTTTAATAAGCTCAGGCCGTGTCCGAAACGGGCTTCCAGAGCTACGGCTAGGTCTATTGTCTGCGCGTCTCCACGCATTTCCAATGGAGCGAAGACCTAGACCTAGCTCTAGACAAGAGATTCGGATGCGGCCTAAGTAACGTTCGTCTCTGTGGGTTAAGTACAGAGGGCATACAGAGAGTCACAGCTTATGGTAAACTTTGAAACTTTCATGGGGGGAAGATTAACCGTGCTGGAAGACAGACATATACATAGATTACTTTCAAGTTCCAGACCTCGCAGTTCAAAGCCTATTCCCGCTGATTTTTGTGCGAGACTGTACCACAAATTGGCCAGAAAAAGTCTCAAAATTGCAATCTTAATCACGTAAGGTTGCCCATGGGGAAAGAGAGAAAAAAAGGATATTCCCCATGTTTTGTAGAGAGAAGAGGGTAAACTTGGGGAACAGAACTTCTTGACGGTCTAAACATTCCTTTTGGAACACGGGACAAACAAGCCCTGTTCCAAGCATACAGATGTGGCAGCAAGCATTTTATCACAGTGGCACTGTGGAATGTACAGAAACTTAATGTGAATGCAACAAAAGGAACTTCTTTTTTCGCTTTGATGTTTTATGATGAATGGACGCAGACCGTTCATCTGTGTGCACTTTATCCATAGGATTAGCACAAATATATACACGTATGCCCTTTTTTTAGTGAAGTGTGAATATGTTAGAATAAAACTTGTAGTTGATGTGATTACATTACGTAGTGCATACTTGCACATTATGAATAGCCTGGTCTGTCTCATTCAAGCATCAAGCTTAATTTTGAAATTCTCTGTGCTGATTGGCCATTACCATGGCAACAGTGTCTGAATTGCAATCTACATGTACATCCACCAACTACACGTTGATTGGGCACACTTGGTTTTTGTTTTTATAAAGTATTACCTATGCGGTGACATGGGGTTACAAATACTCTTAGAACAGTTCGTAGGCTTCAGTTTTGTCAGATCCTACACTTGAAACGTTGTGCAGTTTCGCGCTTTCAGAAAAAAGGCCCACGTACGTGCGTGCACTCATCGGTGACGCCTTGCCATCAACAGAACAATGCGAAGGCCAAAAGCCTCTATACAAGAATTTCACCAGTTGGAGTTCTCCAAATTCAGCGTCAAAACTGTGGTCGGCCAAGCTCCAACAAAATCTACAGCACTTTAAAAGTAAATGGTTTGTTTCAAAGGGGCACAAAGGGATTTTTTACCCAAAAAACTTCTTTGTGTAGTTTTTAACTGTTTTACGTCAACCTACTTGAATAAAATCCCAATTTTTTTTTTCTTTAACAATTACTGCACGAAATTACTACCCCTGACAGTGTAAAACACTTTAAAACACAATATAGCTCAAAGTACGTCTGCCTGGCACCTGTCCGTGAATTCAGAAACACAGCACCTTGTTGAAAGTGTTCATAAACCGTTATCAACAAAACATCTGATTGGTTATTGCAAACCAGAAGCCATGTCAGTAGCCAATCAGAAGCACCCTATTACTGACAGTGCCAAAGTGCTGTGAAAGCCAGCTCGTGAGTGGCCGACATCACTGGTCGGAGAGGACAGGTCGGCCAACGATCAGAGTCACTGTTAGACACCAGTCACACACATCCTGATTGGCTCTCCTTTCAGTTGCCACAGTGCAGTCGTCCAATTGCCGAAGGCGTCACTAAGCCAGATAGATGAAGGTGTTGATATTGTTCTCTTCCCGCCTCATGTATTTGTGCTCGATCAGCCATTCGATCTGCTCCTTGATCATCTTCTTCTGGGGGAGGAACATGTTCTTCAGGATCTCCACCAGCTCCGTCTGAAGCTGGGCGTTGGTGATCTTCTTTCTCATCTTCATGATCTTCACAATGGCCTCCTGCAAGAAACAATGCCCACGTTCCAACACTCAGTTTCCATTTCAAAATCACTCTCACGGATATCCCCTGATCAGAACAACTCTCCAAGAAAAATAGGGACGGTGGACCGCGGCTGCGGGTTGTCGTTACAGGGGTCACCACAACTCTGCCTTTCATGCTAGCAAGTTCACCCCACATACCACTCTCAAATGCGGGAGTGAGTACGGTGAGGACAGAGATGGTTGGTGTGTTTAGCCATTTGTACCTAAAATGGCAGCAGTGAGCTCTGGGCACCTCTGAGGAGGTTTTGCCAGACACTGAACACCTTAAAAATGCCAGGTTATTGTCACTAACAAACTAAAGTGCAAATATGCAGTGTAATGTACTACCTAGAAAATGCCCATCCAACACACACAACAAAATTACCATCCAAAGGATCAACAAATTGAAAATCAACAAAATGCTCAAAAAATTTTTTTTAGATTTGGAGGTAAACTCGGACGGGAAATTCACGACCGCGCAGCACACACCCACCTGCGTTCTGAGTATTCTCAGCTGTACGATACCCTCTTTCTCCTCTTCCGCACTCCTCTCCGTGTTCAGCTGTAACCGTCCAATCAGATTGATCTTGCCTCGCTTCTGGGGCTTTCCGTTCTTACTGCACCAATGGGAAACGACAGACAATCAGGAACTCAAACGGGGAGGGTAAGACAAATCTAAAATGTGGAAGGCGGTCTTTGGATCTCAAAGTTCACGTCGGGAATCACGTTTTTGATGGGGGTGGGCTTCCAATTCGCAAAACTCACATGACGGCAAACTGCTGGTTGAACCAAAACACCGTCGCATCGGTGAAGTCTTTGGGTGACTTGGCCTCGGGATGGCACAGCACGACCTGCCGTTTCATTTTGGCAAAAGCTACAAGAGACTGTCGGTAAAAAGGAAACGTGCTTTCATTAAACCGGCATTTTTTTGGCCAACTTACAGACCCAGCCGATAAGAGGACTCAGTAACAGTGAGTGAAACACAGTGCATTTTGGAACCAAGCCATCCTGCTTTACCCATAGCGTCTTCCTCAGTTCACTGTCTGGAAGTTCCGTTGCCAGTCTTAAGTTCTCCAACGTGATCTTGTCTTTGGGTCGCTGGTTCCAGGCGAAGAGCACCGCCATCTGGAAGGTGGTGACCTCCAGGTCAAACACGCCGATTTCATTCCTAAATGTGATCTGCAATGGAAGAATGTACTGGTTACACACCAAGAGTCCGCTATGCTTAGCTCTTGAGGACAGAAACTCCACAATAATCATTTCTCCAGCGGTCACTTGTGTGCTTCTTCGGTTCTGCATAACTGTTCCCGGTCATTTTTGCCCTGTTTTAAGGGTGGACAGGATGTGTTTTAGGGAGCAACTGTCGCAGAACAATGGCTCCACACAATATTCATCCCAACGCTCTCTGGCATTATTGGGGGCCACCGCAAACGACTTAGGTACAGCATAACCGTCACCATCGGATTCGTCAATACCTCATTTTCAGCACTGAGGTTCAACTGTCAGTGACATGTCAATCGGACCTGAGCTCAGGGGTCGTGTCATTTTGCGACGGGGGGCCGTGAACCTTACAATGCCATTTGACATGAGATGGTGCCACTGCAGTTTCCGGCCGCTGTGCTTGTTCCGGTAGAACTCCTCCACTTCCGGGATGAAGTCTTCCAGTTCCACAGGGAGGGAGACGGGAACTCGCTCACAGCTCCTCGACCAAGCCCCAGCATTCAGAATCTTGATGTTAATGTTGTCTGGAAAGAACAGTTGACAAAGTAACTTAGTCTGAGTATAAATATATGTCAACAAATAGCACAAACACTCAATATGAAATGGCAAGGTAAGTGATCGTGTTTTAGAAAACTTGTGTTTTTTGGCAAAACGTGTATCTATACAGCAACCTGTAAAATTTTGAGAAGCAATTTTCCATACAACGCAAGCGAAATTGTTCACTCCGTGTTCTAAAAACTATGCTAAAGATTTTTATTTATGAAACTAAAGTATGCATTGTTGAGCCATCTGAACACGGTGGAGGCCATTTGACGACGTACCAGCTACGCTGTCGTAATTATTCCGGTGAAGTTCCTTAAAAGACTGGTTGAGGTCTTCGCTGACTTTGATGTCTTGGAACATTCTCGCCAGCTTGTTGACGTAGTCGGCCGGCATGCCAACCTCCTGCATTTCAAAGATTTCAATACTGACACTGTCAAGGTGACCGGTGGCTTCTGTCATAGGTTGTGTCCCGGTTTTAGGGCTAGTGCTAGGTTGTGGGTACACAGTACACTGACAGCAGACATAGCCATTGTTGTCGAGGTCTATTCAGATCATGGCAACATTCTCAGAGCACGGCCACTGAGGCCACCTGTCACGAGATGGCTGAGCAGAGACGGAAGCTCAGGAAACTTCACCACCACCCTAAATGTCAATGTCAAGTGAGGCAAACTAAATGTGCACGATTGCCTCTCATACTTTTCATGCAAATTTGACAATCCAACTCAGCATCTTCACAGTTGGATTATCCGCGAGGGCGCCGCAGTGTCGCCATTAAGAACAGAAAACTTGAACAGTGCACAAGTACCGACATGGATCATTTCTAACTGGATGAGAGATGCTTAGGTAGCAACTTACCCTGAGCCATTCCACCATGTTTTCTTCCTTCTCGCTGTCCGCCGATGTGTCCAGGATTAGCCTCCTCGTCAGGTGGGCCTTGTGGTAACGCATGAACACGTCTTTGTTCTGCACGTACTTCAGTACCAGAAGCTGTCAGTGAAAAGAACGAGACACTTGAGATTCATTCCTAACCCCTCCAGGATTCTTCAAAATCCATCAGGAGTGAGGAGTGAGTAGTCCATCTACTGCAAAATTAAAATTGCAAAGAAAACAGGACCAGGAAGGAAGGGTGAATGAAACCTAGCCATGAGACCTAGCAAAGAAAGAGGCAGGAGTCGCCGAAATGTTTCACAAATGAATGGCCCCAACCAGTCCAACTGGACACAGTTGACCAACGTAGGAACGAGTCCATCCCACACAAGTCCTCACAGCTCCATTACAAAAGTTTTGATGCAAGTAAGAAGCTCTTAAACACGAACGGAGTATTCGTTTGTCATTGTTCATCTCAGTATTCGTAACCTGACTTGTGAATGACCTGTGGCCGGACTCGATTCCATCTATGGAGTAAACAGCCTTGCCTATGGACACAACACACAGCCCCAAGCCCCATCTAAAAAAACAAAAAATCATATACCGTCCACTGAACTCTGGCCACGAGTTTAAAAATGGAATATGCAGCAAAAACTTTTCCCAAGTCTGAAAAATATCAAAGGGTGTTCATCAGGGTGTTCAGAGTTTCAGACAACGAGAAAAGAGAAACAACAGGCAAGCTACTTCCTTACCACGTTCCTGAGTTTGCTCTCAATCTCCTCCGACGTGAGTTTCTTACTCAGCGGTGTTTTCCGCAGCAGGAGATCGCAGTAGTTGGCAAGAAGTTCGGGACATTTGGACTCTGGTTGTGTCTTACTACTTATGCTGCTCAAAAGAAGAGGGAAGCAAATGAAGTTTCTAGTAAAAAAGCTACACACACGCAAAATTAATTTTAATCTTTAAAACCTTGCAATATAAAAATAATCATAGAATGGGCAGTCAAGTTTCAAATTGCAAGAAAAAAATACCCAGTAAGTTTAACAAAATGAAATGGATAAGAAAACATCATTTGGGCAAGGAGCAACTCTTTCCACTCACCTTTTATTCTTAGCTGGTAAGTCCAATTTGAAGACTGTGGTGTCATTGACAACATGCTTGTAAGCCTTTGACAGGAAACGAGTGAGATAAAAATGGACAATTTTTGACAAGGGCGATTTTAGACGATCAAGTCAGTGCCAGTTAGCCACTGGTCAATCACAGGGACAGTCAAAGTCTATTTAAATGGGAAGCACTCATTCCTTCTGCACTGACCTGTGATTAACTTGTGACCATTTTGTGGTTAACTTGTGACCAATATGTGATTAACTTGTGACTGATTTGTGATTAACTTGTGACCAATTTGTGACCAATTTGTGATTGACTTGTGATCAAGTTGTGATTGACTTGTGATCAATTTGTGATTAACTTGTGACTGATTTGTGATTAACTTGTGACCAATTTGTGATTAACTTGTGACTTCTTTGTGATTAACTTGTGACCGATTTGTGATTAACTTGTGACCAATTTGTGATTAACTTGTGACCTCTTTGTGACTAACTTGTGACCGATTTGTGATTAACTTGTAACCGATTTGTGATTAACTTGTGACTGCCGGACTGAACTGCAACTTTTGCAAAGTTGGAAATTTTCTCCAAGTTTGGCAATCTTAACAACTATCAATATAGAGATTAGGCACCGCTGATGTCTCTGAGGTTATTTGTTATTTTAATGTCATTACAAAGAATGTACAAAAAAGTTTACTCGAGCATAGTCCACAGGAAGACAGAAATACCCTCTAAGCTGACGTCATATGCATAAGGTCTATAATCAACCTGACGTCATATGCATAAGGTCTATAATCAACCTGATGTCATATGCATAAGGTCTATAATCAACCTGATGTCATATGCATAAGGTCTATAATCAACTTGACGTCATATGCATAAGGTCTATAATCAAACAGCAGGTAGTGCATTTCCAAACTGCCTTTTGCATATAAGTAGTCTCTCCTCAAGACACAAAGAATAACAAATAATTGCAGGAGTGCGGCCAAAAATGCACTGTACAAGAAATTAACTCCCATGAGACTAGAAGCATGTATATGTTTCATTTCTCCATTTACCTTGTCTCTTGACGTAAGGAAACGAGGATCATCGTTGAATGCATTTTTGACGAGGGCACTGAATTTGTTGAATAACTCTAGAAGCCGCTCAATGTACTTCTCAGAATCCTGAGGATTAAAGCGTACAGGTATCCGTGTGAAATAAAATGGACAAGAAATTTCACTTGGGGCAGTCAGACTAGCAATGCTGCAGTTATTCTCTGTACAGAAGTGCTGTAATGGATTACCCTTGGCAAAGATGGCTGTATAACCTGAAATTTAAGTGGAAACAGGCACACAATTGACTGTTTTGCTAGGATGGACAAAGTGCATTGGAAAGGACAACGCTTCACCGCATTTGCTTGAAATGATTTCTTGTTCGACATTAACTCTTCATTCTACGCTAGGTGACAACTGGACAAGGTCAGAACTTGACATGTAATCTGTGTATATGAAATGTTTGGCAGAATCCCAGGGTGGTAGTCTGGTCCCTTACTGTTACAATGATATCAGCAGCTGCCACCATGTCGGCCAGGCCAGCTTCCATGATATGATGCTCCAGATCCCGTAGCATTGGATTGATGCCGTCTGGTACCCTGTCCATTAACCTGAACATCAGATTCAGTTCTGCACACAATGAAAAAAAAAGGTGAGTGTTAAACAGCAAGAACGTTTCAGACTAGCATCTACATGTACATTTATTGTAAACAATTTGAGTTTGTGAGAGGGTCAAAGATTAATGCTTCAAAGGCTTAGTGAGGTACATGTAATTCTATGCAGCACTCAAACCAAGCTCCGTGGAGCACTTCCAAATGAAAACACAAAGACAGTTTGACGAGCCAATTGATTCCCAGTCGGCAAATAGAGCTTCAGTCGGCAAATGAATAAATAAGTAAGTACATGAACGACATGCGTTGGCCATTGGCATTTTACCCGAAGCACGACAAGTAGCGCAACACGGATCACTTTATGAATTTTACAAGACATGAGGTTGGCGAACAAGTTACAAGTCGGCAACTTGACTCTGGGACACCCCCCCCCAAGAAAATGCCCTTTCTACACCACTGCCCTCACAAACATCAGGGTTAAATGGCACTGCATTGAATTGTGACAGAACCTAAGACAAAGACAGTATCAAAGGCACAGTCTGGTACACTTGCAAAAATCTGGTGAAGCTCTAACAAACCAAATACAGAAGTTTATCCGTGTAATGCAAACATTTCTTTGCGCGATTTGGACTCTCTGAGAGCCCCCCAAAAATAACACCTGTATTGAACGAGCTGAGCAAGATATGTTGTAAACAAATGAAAGTTCATCCTGAAACTCTGCACGTCCTCCGCGGCCTTTCCATTTGCTATTTAAGTGAGTATTTCTACTCACTTTCTGTCTCATTGTTCTTGATCATTGGCGCGCATTCCCGAAGGATTTCCTCCCTGAAGGACGTGACCAAGGCTTGGACACAGCACTCGGACAACTACAAAGAAGAGTACAAAGACATGTTGCTTCATGGTGACTGTGTACCTACAAAATTATGCACTCTGAACGTGCTTATTAGTCGGAGAATGCACAAGGGATAACAGTTTCCATACATCAACCCCACATCCTCCCTGAACCTTGCAGATCAAGAAATTTTGGGAGGAGTTTCCAGGATTTCAGAGAAGGGGAGCCCAGGCATTACGGAGCTGAGCGCCCCTTGACAGTTCAAGCGGGAAGAATTTGCCACTGTCTCCTATGACTGGAGGACTTTGGGAGATACATGACGGTCCCTCAACCCATTGCCAATGGTATATTTATCCTTGGCCGAAAATTCTGACTTTCACTAAAAGGCAAGTTATAGCAACCAAGGTACATGGCCAAAGGCCGCAAATATCAATTTGCAAGAGTCATTTGAAGAGTGTTTGTGCGACTTTTTTTTTCTACAACCTTATATTTTTCAACACTCCAGGGCGCGCCCAAGGAGCGAGCGGCATTTGCCTCCCTAACAAGCCATACACAACAGCTAATTCAAGCTCAGCAGACGGTCTGCCCTCACACACTTCTCAGACTTGGACTTGCACTAAACAAACGGAAAAGTAGCATCTTTAAACATCATCCAGAGTCAAGGCAGTCTTGACGTTTTTATAATTTATCAGTCTTGCCTGTGTATTCGGACAGCCAAATCACGCTTACACATCCTCTGATGCAGAGTGGTTAAAAATGTACCGACGGCTTTAAGGTTAAAGTTGCAAGGACTTACAGCGGTGACTGAGTTGCTGCCTCGGCAGGTCTCTAGGTACCTCAAGGCTCTCGTCTCCTCCTCCTTCAGTTTATTGTCAGCCTAATGAGCGGAACATCACAAAGATTATTTTCTCATTTCAAGCACCTTAAAATCCACAATCTGTGGCTGCAAACATCCTAAATACTTTTGGAGAGATGTGCAGACTGGGTTTTGGACTCTTCAATCCTTGTGAACAATTTGACAGCACGGTCGTTGGCGTCCACACCTAATTGAGTTCTGACATTTTTGGCAGGTCAGAAAACTGACGTAGATGGAACCTGCGTCAGAGAATGTAGCCAGTGCAAAGCATGGGCCCACACAAGACGCGTGTGCACGACACTGACTGATTTTAAACATGCAGTTTCACACTGACACAAAGAGGTCCAGTTTAAAGGGTTGGCCTAACAATCTCTCTCCTGTATGAGTGAGGGAGTGCTTATGACCCAACGAGGTCGGGTTAAAATGGCCGACTCACAAATTTCATGTAATTTTGTACGCCGTTCTCCCGCAGGTACTCAGGCCCGACTCTCTTGTAGAACGTGTCCGTGGCTTCCAGGTAGGCCCGCTCAAAGTTCTCCCGGTAAATCTGCAAACGGTCTTCAGCCCCAGAAAACAGATTGACTGAAGAACAGAGAGAAAAAGAAAAAGACAGCTATTTGAGATAGACTACCACAACAGGAACGGCAAGATCTACAGATGTAAGTGGGTCCTCAACCCATATTTTCAGCACTCCTAAAATCTTACTCTTTCAAAATATTTAGGGTAAGTTCGAGCGACGACTATGGTTAACTACAGTTCCACTGACACCGCCCAAACAGTGGCCGGTCTGGATGATCTAGTCAACCATTTGGGACCAGGCCCAGGGGTATTGTCGCACCACTGGCTATCAATAGCCGATTTCACTCATCATAACGAAGGGAACCATTCACGTGAAAATATCTGTATGAGATTTCAAAGACCATGTACGCTGTAAATGTAACAGTGAGATTTTAAAAAATAGGTCAACTAGGGTCTGACTACTGGTCGAATAATAGCTTGTGCCCGAACTTGCCCTAGGAGAGAGGCCTAAGGCTCGCAGGCTGACTTGTTTCTGGGATAAAAACTCACCGTATGATTCCCGCACACCGATGACGAGCTGTTTTTCAAAGGCCTCTCCATTCCTTTCCGCCAGCACTAGTTTCATTGCACTGTCTTGTAGTCGCTGCTTGATGTTGCTGAATATGTGATCATTCCAGCTGTCTAGCATGAGCTGAAATTGAGCAACACATTCAGTGGCAAAAATGTCAAATCTGAGAAATTGAGCAACACATTCAGTGGCAAAAATGTCAAATCCGAAAAATTGAGCAACACATTCAGTGGCAAAAATGTCAAATCCGAGAAATTGAGCAACACATTCAGTGGCAAAAACGTCAAATCCGAGAAATTGAGCAACACATTCAGTGGCAAAAACGTCAAATCTGAGAAAGCCGATAAACACTGAATTTGAGACCTGAAACCTACAAGCGAGTGCAATAACTGGGGGCAAATGCTTAAATTCATCACCTTCACCGATGAAATTTGAACTGTCTGCTATTAAAAAGTTTTTGCCACCATAATTGGGCAGTGGCGGCCACTCTCGCACCCTTGCTGTTGTGGTTACTTTACTGTATCCATAATTCAGATCAACAAGCAAGTTTCCTTGGCAAAAAATAGTGTGACAAACGAGGCCACAAATCAGAGCCGAGCTCCAAACCTTTTCTGACATAAAACAAAGCATCTTTCTCAGTAGCAGCCATCGAACCCAGTCGTTGAAATGGTATGCTAGATCCTCATTTTTAGCAAAGTGGAGGAAACTGACCTTTCTGACGACAGTATCCTCATTCTGGACCGTCTTCTTCTGTTGACGCTCGGCATTCATCTGCGTTAAGGCCGTCTCCAACGGACCAAAGGGCTTTGGCAGATAATTACACTGGGTGAAGAACTTGCTCCACTCGCTGATGTAGGCTTTCAGTAGCGTGGTGTCTTCCTGGTCATGTAACACCCTCTGCAGACACAAAGCAAGCAATACATAGCGCAAATGAGCTCCTGCTCCTTGCTTGTAATGTCAGAAATACCAATATTGGGGCTAGAAAGGAGTCTTCCATTAACGATGGGAAATAAACCATTAACGATGGGAAGCAATCAATTCTGAGGTATTTTCAAGCAAATCCAGAATTAGTATCTCCTTTCGCTCCTCCTTTTTTTTCTTGTTGAGTTCCCTTTTCTGGGGGGGAGGGTGGAGGGGGTAGCCTATGTACTTACTGATTTAGCTTGTTGTACAAACTCTCGGATGTCATCTAATAGGGCCAAGTGGACTTTGTAAGCACCCTTCTCGTCCCATAGACACACTGTGTGGACGTCCCTAAAGTTCACATTGAAATCACACAAAACTGATAATCAGCAGCTTTATTGGCAATGGCGCGACAGGTGTATGTACTTGCAAATGTCTTCCACGTTACACATAATTACCATTTTACCCCAAAAAATTACTTTAAGTATGTGTAGATTCTCTTAATATTTCTATGACAGACTCAAAGGCTCCAGGGAAAAACTGAGAAAATCTGAACCCCCCCCAATGGAAACGCTCTGTTATACCAAAGTGTCGGCAATTATGACTACACTGTACAGTATTTAAGATGGGGAGTGGTACAAACAACTATATGGAAAAAAGATCTTGAGAAGTATGCTGAAATTATCAACCAACATCACATCACCATCTTCATGAACCAACACACAAATTAAGCGCCATAACTGATGTTTAGATCCGAAAAACAGGATGCACTTTTTGAAAACAGCACACTGTATAATTCTGGGTTCATGAACTGACACAAAGATTTGCTTGCGCCACACTGGAGAGTCAGTTAAATATTTTACTTTGCATAGATTAACACACAAGCGTTTTGTGGATGTACACAGTTACAACTCAGGAGCACAATGATATAAAAGGTACATGTATGACAAGAATTTAGTCAGCGTACTTGTGGAATGTTAGCACTGAACGAAAAACACTTCCAACTTGGGAAACAGAAAAGCTTTCAATTGCTGAAGACAAAACCGTCCACAAGCACACATCAGCCAGGGAAAAACGAAATTAGTGGCAGTGTAAGCTCTTCGTAGGTGACAGGCAAACAAGTACTACTTTGTGTCAGCTTGTGACGCCGGTGATGTCAGTGGTGGGAACTCGACTGATCGTTTATCCTCTCTCTGTGACTGTGTTATTTTTTGTTTGTTCTGTCATGTGTGGGATGGCTTGCTTCCAAGCAACAGTAACTTAGTTTACTTTTGTTGTCCCTGACCCGCATAGTACATGTATAAATTTTGTTTTGTCTTGTCTGTTATGTTTCTCACATCTGTATGCTCCCCTCACGCACAGAGTTCCTTTTTTTTCATATCTCTTCTGTTTTCGCGCTCGCCTGGATGCCCTCATTTCATCTATTCCATGCAAAATTGTTTGTACTTTTGTGTCTTTGCCAATTTTGTTCTTCCCTTAATTTGTGGGCTTTTGTTATTGTTGTAATTTGCTATTGTTTAGTGTTTTATTTAGTTGATTTGAATAAATAGTGATAACAATGATAACAAAGGAGAGTGTTTACCAGAAGAGATCCTGCCATTCTGGTCTGCTGACATTCTCCTGCCTCAACAGTTTCAGAACGGTTGGACGCATGCCTTCCCACTTGTCCTCAAACTGTAACTGGTTCTTGTCCTACAGAGAAGTAACAACCCCAAAGCACTTTCCTCTTAAAATTTGACGTTTAACTTGAAACTAATATTACCATAGAATGTGCACATAAAGTGTTTGTGACAAGAAACTTTACAAAAAAAAGGTTGTTAAATTTTGTCAGCATTTAAATATTTTCAACAAACTATTTAAACAAAATGGCTATAGTTAACCGTAAACCGACTTCAGAATTCTATAGGCCTAGTTACAGTAGTGTGCGTTTATCATTGGTAATCTATAAGGTTTTAATTTCCTGTCACAATCATGGCACTGCGATGCTCCAGTCAGTACGCACACTGTTACACTGTTGTGTAAGTACAACATGGAGAATTGAGCCCCACTCCTGAACAGAATTTTTTCCTATTTTCCCCTTCTTCGTTTTCTTCACTTTCTCAATAAGATCACATTTATTTTCTATAAAAAAATTGTCTTGTCCTTTTTGGTGAAGTCCGGCCTACCCCTGGAGGACTTTTTTCTAGGGACAATAAAGTCTGAGATCCATTCGTTGTAAACTGGCATGACTAGTGTGGTTCCTGTTTCCAATACATGTAGGACCTAACGTTAGGCTTAGTATAAAATCATGTATGTTACACGTGACATGTTTATAGGCCTAATATTATAACAATCATGTCAAACAAACATAACAAATTAAAGTAAAAATACATACCTTAAGCATTGCACTCGACGCCATTATCACATCTGCTCTGTTTCAAATTTCTTGCAAACTAACCTTCAAGGATTAAAAGTTACCACACCATACACACTTAAGTGACTACCTACAAAATCAATTCGGAGGCAAACATCAGTACACATTCATTCGTTGTCGTTGCGTACACCGTATAATCAACGCCTGCGTGATTCATGCACACAAACTCCTCTTTCCTTGTAGGTATGGTCTCCAGATACGCAGATCGTCATGCCTAGTATTTATTAGGAAGTTGGAAACAGAAGGGAGGGTAACCAGACTATAATCTGGCCTTCGCCTTTGATGTTTGATGTCATCAAAGCAAGGTCATTTGAATGACCTCGTTTTAACATCTATGGGCGCAAAACAATAAACATCACGATTTTTAGATAGCCAGCTACATTGAATCTTAACTGCTCGAAAGGTAGCTCATCCATCATATTGATAAATATTGGGAATGGGTGTCATTCATGATAAGAAAAAAATACGCAATTTTAACTGTAGTTTTATTATGTTTATTAACCTGGGCATAATTCCAGCGCCTTCCTTAAATTTAAAGGAGAATCCGGCCCTCAAATTAATTTCTATTCAATATTTACTTTTATTAATTTAAATGCCTTCTACGATATTAACTATTGCAAATTATTCTCATCATTCGAATTTCGGGAACTTATTTTGAGGTCGAAAATTCTCACATCTCAATTAATATCGACCACGGAGCTGGGCATAGCAAGACCACCCTCTGAAATGACAGGGTCCCGCCCATCCTAAACCTCGCCCAGTTTAATTTGTGATGATTTATGTATGGAGCCGGCCGGGGACTGGTTAGCAAGTTTACTGACAACGCGACGGCATGTATGATGGCGCTCGCCAGTGAGGAGGACAGCAAGTCCGCGAAGAAGATGAAATCCACTTCCCATTCAGGAATTCCCGAAGCAGTATTCCTGGTTCGTAGACATGAACATTCTCCTTATTTTAGAGCAGACTGAGGGGGGTCTTTCAGCGACCACTGCCTTTTTGTCTTAGATATTCAGTTATTTTTTATGGGTTGAAAATGCGTGACCAAGGAAAAGGCGAGGATAGTCTGGTGACTCTGCTCGCAAGTGTGCATGTTGGTGTTGAAAGTGATAGGTACACTTTCAATTTCAGGGATTTGTAAATGTCAGTAAAAATTTTCAACTGTCAGGACTGTTATAAGTATGGAATGTGCTATGATTTGGTAATATGTGCTATTGGTTCGTTTCATTAAAAGTATAGCAGCATTTCTTATTATAATTTACTAATGTTTAAGATGGATATTATTATGTAGCGTACATGGCCTAGTCTTTGTTTCTCCAATTTACCTACAATTCATTAATCAGTGGCAGTGTTTAACTTAAACTGGCTAGCACATTTATGAATTTCTTTATTTAACATGGAAAAAAGATGTAAAGTCTTTTTAAATTTTTTTTATCATTTTGTAATTGTTTTCAGGGTAAGTGGACAGAAGTTATTTTAAAAAATGTATTGCACTTATTTGGTCACCTGCAGGAGGATGTTGATGCCTTCATGCAAAAGCCAGAGAATGCAGACCCAACGGCAGTGGTCCAGCGTTTAGACGAGCAACACAACAAGTACAAGTTCATGGAGCTTAATCTACTTCAGAAGAAAAAGAGGTGCGAAACTAGATGGAGTCACTTAAAACTTGTTAATTTAAGCTTTCCCCTTTTAGTCTGAACACTGAGTATGAAAATGATATATTTGTCCTTTTGAATGTCATCAATTTTTTTCCCAGGTGCTCTGTGTAGATGATACCCAGAGATTTTACATACACCCCGGGGGGTTAGGGTTAACAGTGGTAAAATATGATAGGCAAATGCTGCAATTGGATTTAAAATTTTAGAAAATTGTCCAAAAATATGATAATGCATACTCGGATACAAAAATTCATTTTCTGCATAGAAAAGAAAGAAATAAAAGAAAGCACACGTGACTTTTACAAGGCCTCTTTGGCTTTTGCAATGCAAATTTGAATTCATGCTTGCAGCAAGCGACGCTTTGTCACAGATAAATGAGCAGGGATAGGCAATCAGAGAATTTAGGATTACTAGGGCTATCCCTAAACAATCCCTAACAATCCCAAATCCTCTGCTTTCAATACGATTTTACATACATCCTGGGGGTTAGGGTTAAGGTTATCGATTCAAACAGGAAACCCCTAAAATGGCAAGCTACATTTAGTAACATTACAAGAGCAGGCCTTCGTTTGCTGGGAAAAGTATGGAAAATATTAATGGTTCCAAACTTTGTTTATTTTTCAGTACGACTAACTAAACAGTGGCTTCAAACAGTGTCGTTACATCTGAAGAGAGTAGAAAGTTACACAAATCATTTAAATAATGGGTTTTACCCCTATACCCAATGTATATATTGATAAACACTGTATGCTCAGTGATTGTCCGAGAGCTTGCGAAAAAATTCATAAGCTTACTCAGGTGGGACTCGAACCCACAACCTCCTGCTTGCTAATGCAGACGTCTTAACCACTCAACCACCGGGCTTGCCAGGGTCGGTTGACCAGTCCGAGTTAGGTGAAGCAGCGGTTACCGCGAACTATTTTCAAGATGTATTTTTACTTTGGGGAGATGTTAATTTTTTCACAAGCTCTCGGACAAGCACTGAACATACAATGTTTATCAAAACCCGTTATATCAATTAACATCTCCCCAATGCAAAAATACATCTTGAAAATTGCACAAATCATGTTCTGAAGTGAAATTAATGTCAGGGACCACTTAAACTCTGCATTACAGTCGTGATTTCATTTTTGCTGCTGGTATTAGGTTGAGGTCCCAGATCCCAGACATCAAAAATACACTGGAGATAGTCCAACACATGCGAAGTAAACAGGTGGGCTTGACCGACATTTTCCTTGTACACATTTCTCTGTTCTGAAGTACGTGTATATCCATATGTACCAGCCTTTTAAAGCTTAGTTGCACTTGTATGAAAATGACTCGAAATGTAGAATATGTGTTCATGTGGTGTATTAGGCATCAAAATGCTTTAACCCCTTCACGGCGGGATTATTTTGACCGCGACTGCTGGGCTGTGGCATGCCCTGAATGGAGGGCTTTGTCCAGCAGCAGGCCCCATTGAACCAGCAGCTGCATGGTGAATAGACTGTATGTGTGGTATGCACTAATCCTCACGCAATGGTGTGGTAGTAGCAGTCCTCCGTAGCGAAGGGGTTAATTGCAAATCCAAAAAAATCGAGAGAAAAGATCTAAAGAGTAGATTTCCAGAAAACGAACACGTCAAATGGCTTTTTATAAGAGTGACCCAAAAAATTTGTCCATGAGCAGTGGACGAAGAAGAGCAATTAATGATCGCGATACTCCGGTGTAACCGAGAATGTTTGTCGTCTGTGACATCAGGGGTCCGGGGAAGAGATGGACACACAGTTTCTATTAGCTGACCAAGTGTACGCCAAGGCGTCCATACCTCCATCTGAGAGAGTGTGCTTGTGGCTAGGGGTGAGTAGTCTTACCAGAGTCTTTCCTGAATCCTTCTCAGCACTCCAAGAGGCAGAAATCTACTTTTGGGCCAGAGGAATAGAATTTTCGAAGCCTGGGGCTGAAGCTAGTTTCTGAATGGAGATTAGACGTTCATTGATGTCACTTGAGGGATTGGAGTGACTGAAATGAAATGAAGATGAAAATTTCCATTTGAGACTCCATTTGGGAGAAAATTGCCAAGTGAAATTGTTAAGATAAGGAGAAATCCAGGAAATTTCTGGCAGAGAAATTTTAACAATGACTGCAATAAAATGTTGTGACTTGCTAGCAAGGGATAGAAAGATTCTGTCTGAAATGTGAATCTTGCTTTGGGTTTTGGTGCAAAGTGCCAGAAAGCAGCCAAAAAATGCCAGCAATTTGAGGTCAGAAATCCTGAAATATTTTGAGAGATCAGACTTTTTCAGCAATAAGGCCATTCCGTGTACAAAGCAAAGGTCAGTGGAGAGCCGGTACCAACTGGTATCCATGACTGTCACAGTGATAAAAGTTAAAGCTGGATACCTGCACTTATTTTCTGTTGTCGGCAAACTTGCACCCTCACACCAGCTTTCTTTCTGCTCCCCACAGGCCAATGTGATGTTAGAATACACCATAGAAGACGCAGAATCCCTATTAACCAGCAACCTGTCGGCGGCCAGGGAGAGCCTCCTGCAAGTAGACACCGACTTGGACTTCCTACGGGATCAGTACACCACCACAGAAGTCAGTATCCTTTGAAACCAGAGGCCCCGTCAAAATCTGCCCCAAACACCTGTTCCTGAGTTTATGGTGTTAGCATGCCGAAAGTTACTCTCAGCAAAAATCAGTTGGGAACCGAGCAGAAGGAATGGACATTGCGTTGGCGTTTCAGCCGGTAACCTGCTCTTCCTGAGCAAATGTTATCTTTGCTTGGTTAATTTTGTGTGATCAGTTATACTATGGAATTGACTTCAAGAGGAGAAAAAGATGTGAAATCCTGTCAAGATGTTAATAATAGACGTTTATCCACAGCTCTGTGGCGGTTTCTACAATTTTGTTAGAAATTTGACATTGATAATAAAGCTTGAAATACTTTACCAGATCTCAACAAAATGACATACCACTGCTGTTTGCCAAGTGACGAAGCTATCCATGCTTCAAAATGTGCTCTCTCTTTGACTTTTCTCAAGTGTGTACCCACAAACATAAATAAAATGTGTAATTTGTCTGCACCTCGTCTCTTGGTAATGTGAGGATTTCCATTCAATTGAATTCCTGCCATTACTTCTGTTCCTGATTTTGAAGCGATAACCACCAATGTGTTGGAAGGAGATCCTTTTTTAGCAGTTTTTACGAGCCTAGAAGTCGGCAGGTTTCATAATAGCCTCCGTTTGAGTGGCTTCTTTTGTAATCGGTAAACATTTATTCATCAGTAACTGCAATGACAAGGAGAACCCCCCTTAGACACCGAAATTTGGAAAGGTAAAAAGCAAACACTTCCCGGAGTTGGTACAAAGCCTCGTGCAACTATAGCATTGGTGATCCTTAACCTCTCCTCACAGACATGGCTCGCGTATACAACTACGGAGTAAAGAAAAGACAAGGCGCCCAGTCGGCAAGCTAGGTGTACCCTTTTTATCCGACCACTCTACATGTTGAATTGAATGCAGCTTTTCCTATGGAACAATTCTAAACCGTTGAAAGCTCTCTTGAAATATGTATCACAAATTTTTGTGTTGTGCATTGTGAGTGACTTCAAGCTGATTTTTGAAAGGGGCAAAATCACACCGGTTTTATGTTTATCTGACCTGCTGTTTTCCTGTTTTGGTAATGTCAAGTGCATAAATGGGATAGAGCTTATTAGGCAACCTTCACTGGCCAGCGGGTTAAACTCTAACCCTGCCGGTTGCAGCCAAGCAAGGCAGTTGAAAAAGTCTGTTGGGCATTGTTGCGCAGGGGACTAGTTCCATGATAGAACAATGCCACTGCTTGATCCTTTGGGGCTGTCAATAAGCCATTTCCGAGTTAAATTTGAATAAAATCTGGTTCACTGAGCTATCTGATTGCACATAAACATAACGATTTAAATTCCCCAGACTAAAGACACTGTTGCTATACCTCGTGAATTTGGGGCAAGCTTTTGCATAGCGACCACCATCTCTGGAATGGACTGGTTCCTTTGTGCCCTTCTTATCCATTGAAAACAGTGTATTGGTGCAAGGCATCTCTTATGTAACTAAGCAAAAGCTTGCCCCAAATCACGAGGTATAGCAACAGTGCTTTTAGTATGGAGAATTCAAGTTGTAATGTTCACATGAATTAAAGAACTCAGTGTACCAGATCTGGGTCAAACTTAACTTGCAAAAGGCTTATTTGCCTTTGGCAGAGTTGACCCGTCAGATCTTGTTAGACTCTGCGAGGCAAATGACTTTTGAGTAATGATTCAAATTGACGCGTCTGGCAGGGTTTCTGGTCAAGGTACCCAGGAGGTTTAGGGTTAATTACCAAAGGACATTGTACAAAGTCAACATGGTTTGATAGCTGATTTTACTTCCTCAGGTATTGGAAGTTGACAGGACTAGTTCCCAAACCAAGGTAGCCAACGTCCAATGCCGAGCGGCGCTAAAATTGACCATCCACCCAAAATAAACCATTTTTGTTTTGCTATACCTCAGACATTCTCCGTTGCCACTGAAATTTCAGGAGCAAGGGAAAGGCAGTACGTAGGTGTGCCATCATTTGTTGGTGTCCAGCTTGAGGGAAGCACAGCTAAGGCAGTGCTCACAGATGCATACTTTGCCCGGGCAGCAGTTCCACTGAACTGTTCCCTGTTCAGTTCCAGACGCTAGCCTATTCCAGTTGTGCGCGGATACCTCTTATGCGCAACAGCAATAAGTGACATTCACATGGTGATGAATGGACCAGTGAGAGGTGGGCTCTCACTCATGAATAATTGAATATGTATGAGGTATGGTTATTACTCTTGTGGTACAGACGTACGGTGTAGTCCTTTTCCCCACCCGAGTATACACTGAAACGGTGCAGCCGAGGCACACAGAGGAGCCCAACAGATATATTACTTAGCACATTCATGTGCCTAGCAGAGATCAGCTGGGCACCAGTCACATGCAGAGCATGGCACTTTACTTTGGGTAATCAGTTTCCGCTAAGCAGGCATTTTCTGTGCCAAGCACATTTCTGTCCAGTGAGTGGGGTAAGAATGAAGTCTTTAAAAGTGTGGTCCAAGGGTTTTAGCTTCTGACGGCGGGAGGCCGAGCACTGGAGAGAAGGTGCGGTGAAGATGTCCTCAAGTTTGCTGAAGGACGCGGACCTGATTCAACCTGTGTATTCACATATTTATACCCACAGGATCTGGTTCTGTGGTTAGGGTGAAAAATGGTTGGCAGACTCACCTCAGTCTCAACTTGGTCCAGGTTTTCAAAACGGAAAACTATTCCCCACTGTGCGATTTCTGTCAGTAGTGCACTCTGAGTACTGGTTTTTTTTGGGGGGGGGCCAAACAGGTACTACGAAAAATTGCTACCATTGTGATGCAAATCACCATCCGTTGTGTTCCCAACAAAGTTTAGAAGTGTTGGTCGCTTTGAGGTTGCCACCAATTACATTTAATTGAGTTTCTGTTTTATTCCGCCTGTGTTTCAATTAGACGCTATCAGCAAATGGAGGCCTTTTGGATAATTGAGTATTTAAACAGTTTTGTACGTGAAGTAGTCATCCTTGCCGATGCTGCGTATCGTCTCAAACCGTCCATCAAGTATGCAAATTCAGTTTTGCATCTATCGGCAGAGTTGATTGGTTATGGAATGCATTTCACAAATTCTTGACCAATTTTGCAGAGCCTGGTCATACTTATTGCTCGCATGGCTCAGGTTTTACAAAAGGAATTTGGAGAAGGCGCCATGTCAGCCTCGCCGCATCCAAAAGTTGTGGCTGCGGCTTGGGGGGCCACTGCAGCGACCGCAACCGCTTCCCATAAGCACACATGTCACACTCGACCTTCTGACTGGCGTAAAGCACACCGCACCCTCAGCTTCTCTTGTACAGTCTATAAATTATGATTTTGTGACTCAAATGGGACCCATTCCGACAAATTGAGTCACAAGTCTCCAGAGCAGTTTGTTAGAGAAAGGCCTTTAAAAGAATCTTGCTGCATGGGCTGATATATCAAAACAAAGGACTCTGTTTGCTCTTTTTTTGTGCGGAGTAAAATCGAATGACCAACATTTGCCTTAAGACATATTTATGGGGTCCGGTCATAACTGTACAGATACAAATTTCCATCACATACCTAGCATTAATTAACCACACATGTGTAATTAAAAATTATGTATAATGAAATCAGGTGTTACCCTCACCGAATACTTAAATGTTGGAGTTCACAGGTTCATCACACAATTCTCGTGATCCAGCAGGAACTGGTGGATGACGAAAGTGACTGTTTCATGAGAACTATCACCGTGCAGTAATGTTGCATCGCTGAGCTCAATTAAACCTTGCATATGGTTGAAACCTCCTTGTTTACACCCAGCCTCTCCTGGGGCGGCAAATTAGCATGACACACAGCTGATCCATTTCAGGAATGTGCGAATAGAAGGGAATATGACTGAAAAGAGTTATGATGCACGTATGTCATATCAAAGAAATGGCAATAGTGGTTTCTTTTTCTTTCTGTTTTTATCAGCTGTACCCTAGTGAAGCATTCAACATTTGTGGGTCTACTTTTTATTGCACGTTTGCAAACTTTGCATCTACAATTTTGATAAATGCTCATTTCGTATTTTTTTTGGTTTTGTTTTTGTTTTTTCAAATTATAAGACTATGATTTTTTAAAAGTTAGTATAGGTGTTTGTTGAGTGAAATAAACTGAAGCCAAAGTAAAACCGTGTCGGTGAGTGTCTTTGTTTGGTCAGAGTTGTAAGAAGAAAATTTCCCACTGTGCATTTGCATAACTGCTTTCTGTCCACCATTGACCTACCACAAGAGAAGGCTGGTGAAAATGTGACCCTGCTGAAACAGAAATAGTTCTGCTTTTGTTCATGAAGGTCGCGCACCTATGCAGTTGTTTTAGGGCACGTCCACGACTGCCTGCATGCAATATCCCATATGCGACGGAGGTTTTACCCATGGAGGCATTCATGGATTTCAGTGTTTACTTTTTTTATTGCATTGATCAGGCACCTGGATGGAGAACACCTGCAAGAATATATACCCACTCGTCTTTGTGATAATTGAGTAATAAAGGAAAACAGGTTGCACCGTGTGGGATTAAAAAAGGGGCCCTTTTCATGGACTTTCCCTGCTATTATTTGTTGTTTTGTGACAAGATCTGGAAATCAATTGTCCACAGGAATTTCGAAAAGACAAATGTTCCATTTTGGGGCGTTGCATTTTACCTGCACAGCAAGAGTGGAAACAGTATTAACCTGCTTGTATAACATGTTTGAAGGAGCAAATTACTGGGCTTAAAACTCAGTACGATGGTTTCTCTGTGTTTGAAAGCATCAACAATATAACCTTTTTTTGTGGTTGGTTTCACAATGCAAATAGCCTTAAAATGCCATCATTTTGATCCGCATTCAGTAGTGTAAAAGTATGCTCTACATGTGTGAATGCCTACCATCATCAATAAGGCATTGCACTAGTGAACGCATCATGACCTGCTTTGTATGTTAAATTCTGTTCTGATGGTTAACTCAGTCTGGCTTTATATTTTGAGCTGTTTTTTTTTCCTTGGCTAAAATTTGCAAAGAAGAGATGAGATTTTTTTCTGGAGAATTTTATCTAGAATGCACGACCCTGCAAAGCACGACAGATGAATGAATGCATTAAAATATACCCGGGGTCAGCTTTGGAATCATTCTTTGCTTCGACAATTCAGTCTTTGCATTATGAAGAGCTGCTTCATGCAAATTGCCTCTTTTTATGGGAGTCAGAAGCCATCAGACTGTGACGCCGACCTTATTGTTGCGCGGATGACTTTGAGTGATAGCGCAGACTCGAAACTCAAGGCCGTGGTATTTGGGCACAATCAGAGGGGCTCTCGCACAATAATCAGAATAAGGCCTTCATATCCAGGTCACTGTTCAGCAAGTTACTTTCCACATCAGTTCTTCCTCTGGTAAGTATCACATTTTTTTCCCCAGTACCTTTTATTTTTACTGGCTCTGACAGGCGCTGTGCATTTTTTTGTTTTTTGTTTTCTTTTTCAGAGTTCTCATATTTTTGTTTCTGTGTCAAACATTCTGTTTGTTTTTCATATTTATCCTGATTAGTTTTGTTCGTTGTAGAGTTTCACTTTCCACTGAGCGGCTTCCTTTCCTTCGACATCATAGTGACTTGATCAAGTGCACAACATAAATTGAATGAAGCGCTCATGACTATACTTATCCTTGCAAAATTGTGTTGCAGTCAATTTTTTTGGGGGGGTGCCAACCTTTTTCCTGGAAAATCCAGGACTTGTAAATTCAGTTTCATAATAAAGCTTCCTGTTCATATTCATCAAGGCAGGAAGCTAAAAAAAAAAAAGTAAAAGCCTCTTCCTAATGTAATCTGCATCGTGTTTAACAGATTTTTTTTAAAACTGGGCCATCTGCGTTGTTTTCATATTCACACACCTCCATTTTTGTTCAGTTTCATTTGATAATTGTTTCTCTTTCATCTTGACTGTAACGTGTGTGTGAGTGTAACATATGCAGTATTGATTTAACTTCAGCAATCTCTTGACTTTCCTGTTTATTTTAAAATAAATATAATGTGCATGTATACACCTGTACGTTGACTTACGTATATCTGTTTTTCTTTCACACTGTAAGATCTAGAGGTGTGAAAGCCTATGAATTGTGTGGTAATTCCAATTTCTTTTTTGTGTGTAGATTCTTAACTAAGTATGTACTTTTTGAACGTATATTTTGTTTCTCTTAAATTTGCAAATTGTGTAAATTTATTGTGTTTTAATCCTGCAAAATAAATAAATGAAATGAAACTCAGGGCTCAGGAAACAATACAATCTGTTACAACTGACAGCGTCCATTTTGTTAGTATAAATGTACATGTACCGTTTGCAGTTACTTTTCATGGATCCAAATGTACTTTAAATTTCTAAAAACTCTTTTTATGGTAGATTTTTAATATTGAATTTTAAAAAATAGAAAGGGAATAATTCCAATGTTACGACGAGTGAGTAGATTTTTAAAACAGTGTTTCTCTTGTTTGGTAAAAAAACTTACTGTTATGAATATATTTGTGAGGAATTAATTCAGTTGCCGTCCCCGTTTTCCTTCTGCAGCATGTTATTGATGCATCAGCCTGTGCAGATCCAGGAATTGAAACAACTGATTACTTTGGCCACCCAAAAGTATTTACTTCGCCCCCAACAAAACTTGAAAAATGTGGTTTTGTGAGCCATCCTTGGATGGTACTACATGTACATGTAATGGGATATCTTTAGATTTGTCTCTAAACTGTGCACTGATCACAACCTCTGCGGTATTCCATGCCATATTTCTACCAGTCCACGTTGGTTGTTCCTTTGCCAGCAGACACCATGGAGCAGTTGGTCCTCGTCGCCTGGGACTATACAGCAATCGTTATCTACATAGTCCTTGTTCTTCTCATGGCGGCTTTTGTGAGTCCGCTTTTGAAAAGCACTTCTACATTTCTAAATCCAGTCATTCCATCTTTTCCATTTTTATTAAAAACCAGTTACATTATTAACTTGACGAAAAAAAGTGCCCTTGCTAAACTGTGACAATAATTTTTTTTTTTTATTTTGTCTAGTTTTTGCATTGTTGTTTTTTGCCCATTTTGCTAGAGATACATCATTTGATGCGTCACACACCAAAGAAATATATAGAAAATTTCACGATGTGAACTCGGTTCCCCCTTGTGAACCTAAAGAACCATTAATTTTTCAAAATAGGCCTACAAGATTTACCGGGACAGTTGGCTATAGAATCCACCTACTGCTCATCACTGATAATTTCAATTTTACATTTTTTTAATGCATGATTTTTTTTTCAGTCAATATGGGGAACGGACCGAGGTAGTAAGGAGGGCTATTTCCTTGGAGCTCGCAGCATGTCCTGGCTTGGGGTATGGTTAATCATCATTATTTTTGAATAAACCCTGAAAGTGGTTCATGGAGGCAGATCTTACATTTGGCTTTATCCAAAAGCCTTGGCTGTGTAGCCGCATGGTCACCTGTACTAGCCACTTGCTTGTGGCTGCACCTGGTTCCCACAGATGTGTGCTTTATTGCCAGCCACAGCCAGGACTTTCTGACACAGTCCTGGTTCAGTGTTGTCCTTGGCACTGAATTACGTCTCAAGTCCCAAGTTCTCTGCCAAATATTGAACTGAAGCAGGAGACTACAGGTTTTGCACAAAGGTGAGACTTCAGAATAAAGGAGGATTTCAGTTTTTGGAAACTACTCAGCTGAGGACTTCCAAAACTGGGAGTCCTTACAAAACTGGGAGCGCCTGAAATCTGAATGTTTCTTTATCTTCGTTGTGCATTTATCATCCAGGGTTACTGTTCTCTAGCTTTGTTCCCTCCTAACCAGTTCAGTATTTGGCAGTGAGCGTAGTACTCGAAAACTACTCAACCACCATATACTACTTACTGGTTACTTGATGGTCATTTCTGTTTGGAAAGTTCGGCAGTACTTTGGTGTATAAGTTTCTCAAGTTTAAAATCTTTGAAGGGCTAGCATGTAATTGACCAGACTTTCCTGTGTGGGCATACCCCTGCTTTGTTAGATTGGAGCATCGCTGTTTGCAAGCAGCATGAGCTTTGAGAGGATTATCTCCCTAACTGGGGGCGGGGCAGCCACGGGACTAGCAGCAGCGGCCACCGAAATACTTGTAAGATCGTAATTGTCTCTCATTTTGTTGTAAAGTTTTTCACACACCGCTCGGAAATCTGAATTTGTGTTTGTGAGCATTTTTACCATTTGCCTTTGTTTAATTCTTTATTTTTGATTTGAAATGTGCCCAAACTTTTCCACCAATGTTTTATCTGCACAGGGATAACCGTCCGGACTGGCTTATCCAGTCATTTGAAACCGATCAAAATCACACAGAAGAAGCTTGGAGCAGGGGTCACCAACATTCCTCACATATCATTGCACAGATAAACACTTTGTTGGTAACCTTACAAACTTTTATTCATGTGTTTCTCTAGGCGTTACCTTTTCTGTTGGTACTCGGATGGGTTTTTGCTCCTGTCTATATAACAAGCAATGTAAGTACATGTAAGCTTTGAAATCTACCGCCTTTCAAAAAGGGCGTTGAAGTTTACAATACTGATTAACCTATTACATATTGAAGTTCTGCTTAAATTACATTGATATTTCAAATCCTTTTTTAATTTTGTCATCAAAATAGTCATTAAAAAAATCTGCCTTTTTAAATTATCAAAGCCTGTCACCAAAAGGTCAATCGTAAGGTTCTTACAAGCCATTTTTTTTTTCTTTCTGATTTTGATGTGTCAAAAGGTGTACAGTCTTCCCCAGTACATTCACCGACGGTTCGGCGGTCAACGGATTCGCATCTTGTTGGCTATCATCTATCTTGTGATCTACATCGGAGTCAGAATTTCTGTGAGTCACGCCCAAAACCTGTTTTATTCCTCAGTCAAATCATCCATCAAATCCTTTTTAACCTCCCCCCTTACCCCCAACAACCAACATCCATCCACGCCACAACTTAGTAGCGTCCAAGAGAGACTGCAACTATTGCTTGAAATCTTAACGCACTCTTGTTCCATGAATTCCACTTTTCCCCCCATAGCATTGACAGATCCGTCAATTTAGATGTATTAAGTTAACTTATTTTTATCAATGTTTAGACTTTGTTGGAAATTAACAAGTTCAGTACCTGTATACACATCAAGCAAAGTTAGCTAGAGGTCAGTGTCGCGATGAATCCAAGAGATTCCGTGTAGTGTACATTGCTTATTTGGTATGTTTCCCGTTTCCAAACGTTTTCCTGAACAGGTGAATTTGTACGCTGTCGCTACATTCCTTCAGTCTATCTTCCCTGACTGGAGCATTTATGTTGTCATTATTCCTATGGTGCTTGTGGTGGCTTTGTACACAGTGCCAGGTAAACCGTGAACATCTTCAATCTCCAATGAGCCTTTTACGAGTTAAATTTGAATAAAATCTGGTACATTGAGTTCTTTAAATTCACGTGAACATAACAATTTAGATTCTCTATACTAAACACTGTTGCTATACCTCGTGATTTGAGGCCAGCTTTTGCTTAGTTACATAAGAGACTCCTTGCAACAACACTGCACTATTCTCCACAGATAAGAAGGGCACAAAGGAACCAGTCTATTCCAGAGATGGTGGTTGCTATGCAAAAGTTTGCCCCGAATCACGAGGTATAGCAACAGTGTCTTTAGCCTGGGGAATTCAAATCTTTATGTCTATGTGCAATCAGATAACTGAGTGTACCAGATTTTATTCAGATTTAACGTGCAAATGGCTCATTATAACTATTCCCTGTGAAAGAGTTCCATATCTGGACATGGCTGTGGGCCGCAAATCCTTGGAGACTGGTCCGAAAAATCCAAAGCATATTCTAAGCAAAGGCCTCAAACTTTTCCCTGCTGAATTGGACTTGTTGGGACGTTATCGCTTTCTAATGGCTCATACGTTACTGCAGGGACAAAAAGTAGTGATGTCCTTGTGTGGAATTCTTACCATTTTTGTGTGACATTCATAAATATCCTGTCAACTTAGTGACGAGAGAGTTACTGACAAATAACCTAAGTAATGATTGATTAATTGATTGATTGATAGATTTTACAATTTTTGTTTTTTACAGGAGGATTGGGAGCTGTTATTTCAACCCAGATTGTTCAGACATTTGTGATCATTGCTGGCTCATCTGTCCTTGCTGTTTTTGGTAATAGTCTTTCTACACTTCTAAAGAACCAACAATGGCTCATTGTCCTGTACACTCATGATAAATATGTCAGTGACCGATAGTCAGATTTCCTGACTAAAAGAGTCTTTTTGAAATGCCTAAATATTGATGTTAATTTTTCTGATACTGATGTACCTTTAAGAATCTCTGACTTACAGGTGTCTTTGTAAACTGTCCATACAAAAATGAGTAGTTGTGGGGAAAATAGAATCATACATCTCAAAGCCTAAAGGCCAATTCATACATCTCAAAGCCTAAAGGCCGATTCATACATCTCAAAGCCTAAAGGCCGATTCATACATCTCAAAGCCTAAAGGCCGATTCATACATCTCAAAGCCTAAAGGCCGATTCATACTTCAGACAAATGCAAAAGCAAAGCGAATTTGAAGTCACAAAATGTTTTGGGAAAAATTCACTCAACTTGATTTGTTCAAGTTTTGCAAATTTGCAGCGTGAACATTTCACCCAAACTTGCCTTAGCTTTTGCACATTTTTGAGTGTGTCTACATAGGCTGCACCCAGTGTCTTTGTTCTGTGTAACAGCGTACATGGAAGTTGGGGGATACTCGGGGATGAAAGAGAGGTACCTCAGCCAAAAGTCCGTCTCCAACGACAGCTTCATCAAGGTGGGCCAGACCTGCGGCTTCCCCGAGGAGAACGCCTTCTACGTGCTGCGAGATCCCGGCCAAAGCGACATGCCCTGGGCAGCTTTTCTGTTTGGCTACAGCAGCAATGCACTGTGGATGTGGTGCGCAGACCAGGTAAGAATCTGCTGCGCATCTCCAAAAGCACAGCCCACATAAGACAGTTATTTTTACTTGGGGAGGGAAGGGAGCGGCAGGGATTGGAAAACTTGGAAGCCAGTCACGACTGAATTTGTAAGAGATAATGTACCAGTGTAAATCCAGTGACATGGCAAGAGGGCTGAGCTGCAGATTGCCTTGGGACAAAGAATTTTGTAAACTAGATGACCTCTGAGCAGTTGATGACGGACTTGTGATTGACAGTGAGCTTATTTCAAATCCAGAAGACGCTCGCTGAAGCTCACAGAATCTTGAGTGAAGTATAGAAGTTGGTGTTTTTGAAATCTGGTTATGTCCTACTTAGCCTTTGTATGCTTCCTTTCAACTTTGGATCTCCAGAAGTTATTTTTTGCTCACAAACGGTGATAAATTTTAACAGTCTCTGCGGCAGCTACGACCAGATCACCAGTTGGCGTCATCGTGATGTTGTGTGGAAAGCCACAGTCCTTGATAATACCTCCTATGTATTGGCCGTTGGAGTGCAGACGATGGATTTCTCCCGAGGGTCGTCCATGCATGGCAATGTACACGCTCCCGTCCTTGGCCACGGCGTACACCCCAGTCGGCCCCCAGCCTTCGTTGGCATTGGTTATGCTCACGGCAAACACCTTGACGCCACTGAAGTCGATGCAGAAAAGCATCTGCTTCTTGTAGCTGCTGTAGATGAGCCGCTTCTTCCAGGTGGTCAAATACTCCTCGATCATATCGGCCTTGAGCGTCTTGATGTGAGTGCCATTCGGGTTGTACAGAGACACCTCCTTTTTGGTCTCGCAGCCCACTGCGATCAGGCTGTCCTCGTCCACCGCGAGGCACGTGGGGGTGCTGTCAGTGCCGCCGACTACTGTGAACTGGTGGAGGAGCTGGACTTTCCGGTTGAAAGTCTTGACAGTGGACCCGTCCAGCACTACAAGCTGGTCATTGCTGTTCACGGCCACGCACCGTGGAGTCAAGAGGTCCTTGATTTTCCACCGTTTAGCAACAGCAAGGGATTTATCCTTGCTCTTGGTCATGGGCGTGTAGGAAATCAGTTGCTTGTACCAGTAGTCTGCAAAAATGAGTTCGCCATTTGAGAACACTGCCACATCGAACACGCCTCCTAACTTCACCTGCTTGGACCCATATGACTTTATCTCTGTCACTAATTCCCAGTTCTCCTTTTGCCCCAAGTTTCTTGATTTTGTGCTCCCTTCCGCTGTTGACGCTCCTTTGTCCTTAGTCTCTAGAACTAGCGTCCCAAGAGACTTGCTCCCTGCCCTGAAGGCCATGTGGGAAAACTTGTCAGGCACTGTCTCCGCTTGCAACCGGGACGCTTCCTTGAGGTTTTGCAGAAGTTTCTGCTTGAGATCTAAAATCTCGTAGCGGCTTGCCTGAGCCATCACTCTGTTGGCCTCCTCCAGCTTGTGCTCTGTCTGCTCCACTCCTCTGGTATTTGCGATCTTGGCACTGTCACACGTCTTGAGCTTCTCTTTGTAAATTCTGGTCCCCTCTGTCCTCAGTTTCTCTTCCTCCTGTCTCACCCGGTCAATCTCCTCCCTGATCTTGGCGATCTTTTCCTCGGCCTTGCTTGAGATCTTTCTCAACGTGTCGTTAAACATGGCATCCAGCTCCTCCCTGGACTTGTCGATGCTGACCATGGCGGCGGCCAGCCTTGCCTTGTTCTTTTCGGCCTCGGACACCGCTTTGGCGACGTCTTGTTTGCACTTGTCCAGAGCCTGGTCCAGTCCCACGAGGCAGTGTTTGAGGTTTCCATGGGACAGGACGGAGCAAGTTGTGCAGACCAACTGCTCACATGTGCTGCAGAAGATGCTGAGATTCTGCTCGGGGTGCACGCCGCATTTCGGAATGTCGTCCCGCAGCCGGCTCTTGTAGATAATCTCCCCCGACCGGAGCTGGGCCAGCGTGTAAATCTTGTGGGACTTCATGACGGCCAGGCGCTGGTGCGCTCGTTGGCATTCCTGACAGAGAAAATGCGCACAGTCCATGCAGATTGAGACGGCCTGGTCTTTCTCGTCGCAGGCTTGGCACTTGATCTCTGACCCCTGACCCTCCAGCAGCTTTTCCTGCATGCTGACTTCCTCCACCAGGGCACGGAGTGTGAAATTGTTCTGCAGGCCCGTTACGCCGTTTTCACCCAGCATAGTTTCCTGTCTGCACAGAGGGCAGGGTAACGTTTTGCTGTTTGGATCCTGACTATCTCTGTAGGTCTGCAGGCATGCCAGGCAAAATGTGTGGAGACAGTCAAGTAATTTTGGCTGTATGAAACGATTACAGCAAATGGAACATTCCAGGTGTCCCTCGCTTATTTTACCAAGGACTGACTGAGCTGTGACACTTGATGAGGCCATGCTGAAAATTTGCCACACACAAAGGACCTGTGAATCAGAATAAATTTTATACCGATAACTCTTACTTTCCACGCCTTGATGTACTGCCGGAAAACGACAGCAATCTATCTTTTTAGTATGGACATTATCTTGTGCACACTGGCAATTTTTAAAAAGTCAAGACATCGCAACATTCACAGAGAACACCGAAATTTTTTAAAATCACTGAAATGTTTAAAAATCAGCTTGAGATTATCTTCAGAAACAGTTTGATCAGTATATGTGGTTCTGCTAACCCGCACCTTGGGAGAGGCTGCTTTAAAACTCATCCAGCACAAATTGCAACCATTAGCTAATCCATTGAACTGTGACAAAGCACTCCTATAATGTGCCACTGTTTATCTCGTCTCGAGGGCAAGACTTGTGACTGGAAAGTACATTTGATGGACTCAGCTACAGTACGGTTTTTCTATTCACAAATGTCTCATAAAAACCGGCAGAGTATCAAGACATTCAGAGGATTCCGAAACCTCTAAGTAGTTTCCTTTATAATGTGATAAATATTGTTTTGCTACTTTTAAAAAAACGCAAGAATTAAACAGGAAAAATGCAAGAAGTAGAACTTACTCTGAAGATGTGTTCGTAGATGTATTTTGTCAAAGTTGAATGTTGTCACTGCCACAGTAATCCACCTGTTTGTGTGCCACACAGTAATGGAATTACATGTCCTTGGGGAACTGACTGATGAGGAAGTACTGAAATTGTGCATTGCCCACGCACAGTTTCATTTTTACAATCTGTTGGCATGTAGAAGCATTCCGGAAAACAATGTAAACTTCACCACTTTGCTGGCCGCGGCGGAATTTAACCGATCCTTGAACAACATACATGTAGGAGGAAGTGCATGTGAACAAAGTGATATCATGTAGCTTGGTTATTGATAAAAACAATCATCAATGTTTATGGCACTTTATTTTTTTTCCTGTCAAACAAGCCGGCAGCAAAACGAGAAATGGAAAAACCAATCTGAAATGGACCTAAAGGAGAACAAAAGAATGACTCACATAGTGTGGGAAAATAAATACAAACAATATTTGAGAAATGTGGCACTCATGATTTACATCTCAAAATTTACTCCAGCGACTGGCCACTTGAAGGGCTGTGTATGAAGGTTTGATATATACTCATAGAAGTATTGAAAGTTGTTCTGCTAAATATATGACTCTAACCTCAAATGTACATAAATTAATCATAGAGCAGTTTTGTGCAGTAGGTACCAAATCTTTTGTTTCAGTGCGTTATCTAAAAACAATTACATCAATATCAGATAATTTAAATATTGAATGAAAGTATGTCTTTTGAAATAAAGGAATAATCTCTTTTTCACAATTGACTCCCAAGATAATCATACCAAAAGATGTCATGGTTTTCCTGAGCAATTAACAATTCATTAAATGGGTACTATTTCGAGTTTTTGCCACAAACTTGTGTGTGAGTTGTTTTTTTCTGAGGTTCATATAAATGTAAGATACAGCTCCAAGTAATTCTAGCTTTATTATTTTAATCAGAAAACAGTTTTAGAACTTACAAGATTGTCAGTTAAAAGGACTTGGAATATAAGCACTAAAGGAGTAACCGTTTCAATAATTGGTTGTGTCTTGCAGTTGCTTGTTCAGAAGACGATGTCAGCCAAGAATCTGTCTCATGCCCAGGGAGGCTGCATTTTGGCCGGGTACCTCAAGATCCTGCCCATGTTCCTGCTTGTGATTCCAGGAATGATCAGCCGCACCCTTTATGCCAGTAAGTCATTCAAAAGCTTTTTTTTCCTTTAAACCACTTGCAGATGATATTATTTTTGGCCAAAAATTTCTGCATCCGAAAAGGGAAAAGTGTAGTAGGCAACTTTTGATATACAGCCAAATACTAATGCTTAAGAGTCGAATTAACAGCATCTGTACAGTCCATCTTGCCACAAGCTCACATTTTTCAATAGTCCCCAAGTACAGTCCTTTGATTGTATGGAGCAGTCTGAAACCAATTCATGTCCAGCTGTTCTCATTCTTGATGAACCACCATTATCCAGTTGAAGGGTTTGGTTTGCTGAGTTTTCCACTAGGAGCCTTGGGACTTTGCCCGGCCTGCAGAGGTTCAGTTGAAGAGATTGTAGATCGCTTGTTGCTTGATTGATTTTCACCTGAAGGTAGTGGTGTAAATCTGTTCCAGGGACTCGGGGCATTGGGGATGACTTAAATGGAAAATTGGCCCGGATGTTTTTTAAAAACATGTTTCAGACGATTCTATTTAGAACCACTAAAAACAGGAATAAAACAGGCTTTAAACAGGCTAAAAACAGTGTGAAAGAAAATAGTTTTAAAACAGGTTCCTGTGTTTTACTCCTGTTTTATGAAAACATACATTTGCATAAACTATTATTTATAAGATACAAACCAGTAGCACCGACTGATGTATTTGTGTTTTTCACATGCATCGGAATGGACTGTTTTACTCAAGCATATGTCTACATGTGTAGGGAATATGTTTTTCAAATCAATTTAATCAATTTCAACCAGTTGATTGACACCCCACCATTCAAACCAATATCCAGTCTGAGATACGGTACATACACCCATGTGGTTCCTCCTCCTCAGATGCTGTAGGCTGTGCAACAGCAAAGCAGTGCCTGGCAGCATGTGGCAACCCTCGGGGCTGTGCTGGCGTTGCACTGCCAATGCTCATCATGGGACTTCTGCCACAGGGTAAGTGACCAAACACCGTAAGAGCCAATTCATACTGAGTCATTCAAATGCTTTGGGGGATGCAGAAAAAATTTCTTTGGATGCAAACAACAGTATTTTTCATTTTTATATCTGCAATTGGTTGACAACAAAGTTGGGCTCGCTTTTGAAAGATCTTACGAGAGTTGACAAAGAAGGTTTTTTAAGTTTCAAATCCTCCACTTTGGTTGGAAGTGAGGCATCCTGCTACCACACACAGTCCCAAGTCAAATCCCTTTCTCATCAGGACTGCATGGCGTCCTGTTGGTCGTGATGTTGGCTGCTGCGATGTCCGACTTGTCGTCCGTGTTCAACAGCGCTGCCACAATCATCACCATAGATATTGTCGGAGGCGTGAAGAAATATTTAATGAGCCGATGGTCCATGGCCGCAGCCAGGTAGGATATGGAATTACACAGATGGTGAGGAGAACGGGGATGATAGTCCATGTCAGTCATGCCTTTTACTAATTCTCATCTTGTGTTATTAAAACAAAGCATTTCTTAAGGGCACTGGATGAAGCTTGCTGGCCTTAAAAAACTTGTACAGCAAAGATAAGTTCATTTCAAAGTTGAGGGAAAAACGTCGGACAGATGTTCCAGGAGAGACCCGTGGAATTAGTTAGGAACTGAAAATCCATAGGCAGATAGGGGTGGCCAATAGGAGCCATGCTGCTCCCCCGGTTAGCACCGTGAAAACTGTTACTGGAAAAATAAATAAAGAAAGGCAGGGGTTGTTTTTGCTGTATTTAATTTCCTTTCTTTCCAAAAGCGTGTAAAAAGCCCCAAAATGTTGCCTTTCCCTTTAGAAAGAACAGAAAAGGTTGCATAAAAAAGTTCCAAATTATTTGCCCCCACCTCCTGAAAAAAATGAAGTCATTCAATAAGTTCTGAATCCACCTTTGTGAAAATCCAATCTGTATGTATCAAGTCTGGGTTCGAAGGAAGGAAATCAACACTGCACTAACCGCACAGACTCTCCAAAGGTTCCTTCCCTTTTTTCTACCACTGGATAGATCACTCTCATAAAGTGTCTGAGTTCTTGGCATAAATAGGAAACTGCAAGTTTACATAGCAGTGAATGATGTCCCGTTGTGGCTGTACATAAGATCCCGTGCACTTTCATATCGGTATGATGATTTCTTACAGGCTGAGGAGCAGCCCCATAACCTTCAAGTTCTTCTTCATTTGCTCTCTAGAACGGCCATTCTTGTCATGCTGGTAATCTCTTTTGCCTGGGTCCCCGCAGTCCACTTTGGCGTTGGATTGACTGAGGTCTTTACTGGCATCCTCAAGGTGCAGTTTGGTTTTGCACCGTCAATTGCCGCTGTGTTTCTCCTGGCCGTTGTTTGGCCGAGAGCCAATGAAAAGGTAAATTGTGTCATTTTCCGTCCTCGTTTTGAGTTGAAAAGGTGCTTCATTTTTTGTACTGAATAAATTTAAAGTGCGATTAACGCAGGCTGGATAGAATTGAGGAGACGTTTTGGCATGGTTAAAGTTCAAGGTTTGTAGAACATTTTGTCTGCAATGGTTGGTATGGCTACTCACAAATTTATAGAAATGAACTTTTTTCTCAGAGTTCCATCAAATCAAGGCACAGGATAACTTGTTGGGGGCTATCCGCCTCGACTAGAAGTACCCCCTCTGTGGTTGAACAGAGCCAGGTGGTCCGCAGTACTCAATCGATCATAGTGAGTACCGCAAGCGGAGTCACGGTTGCTAGGATAAGCACGTCCTCTCTTGGTCAAGCTCGAGGCCCATAGCAACGTACTTCAGCTCAAGAAAGGTGTGTTCTTCCTAAGTAGATTTGTGACCTCATTCTTCCAGGGATCTTTCTTTGCCCTGTTGACTGGTGTAGCCTTGGGCATTGTGCACATAGCGTGCAGCATCGCATTCCCGGAGCCCAGGTGTGGAACCGAGGACAACCGCCCGATGTTCTTCCAGAAGGTTCACACCTTCTACATCACTCTGATCATTTTTGTCATCACCGTAATCGTGGACATCATCGTCAGCCTCTGCACGGCTGCACCAGAGGATGGCCGGGTAGGTGCTAATTCAAACGATTCTTTAAAGTCAGTTGTGGTGTAGCTATTGGAATGATCGATCAGGCAATAGAATGGTTTACAAGTATCTCTAAACTGCCATAAGGAAAATTGTCTTCAGTCAAACCTGAAGCTTTTTAAAGGCAAGTATATTTCATGGTTTTGCGAGGAATTCTGGCCTGTAAATTGTGATCATCAGTATATTCCGTAGTTGGCAGAGCTTTGTTAGTAGGGCCCCTTGTTTACGGGGTTTCATTTTAACGTTTGTGGATTGTTCCATTCGCCCAAATGACTCCTTTCTTGTGGTTTGTTAGGTATTGACCTTTTTGTTTGTCCTGCAGCTTGTGCGCACCGTGTTCTGGCGCCGTCACAGCTCCGCTTCAGCTAAAAGCTGTAAAGTGGAGAAGAAGAAGAAATTACAGACTCCCCACACCGACCCATTCCAGTTGCTGGTAGAGGAAGATGCGTATGAAGGTAAGACAAAACCCCTGAAGACCATGACCCCCCCCCCCACAAGACCAACACAAGACTTCACAAGACCCCATCACAAGACCACTGAAGACCATCGCAAGACCAACAAACAGATCTCCCAACCCTCCCAATTTTGGCAGATTTTCCGTCAAATTGCAATTTTGACACGCCTATTACCAGAAACTGTCCATGTAATCTTGTGCATTTACCATTTAGTACGACTTAGCCAACTTAAGGCGGCTTTCCGTATGTACCTTTTTTGGATGCGTTGCGTATACGATGCGTTCATGCATTTCACTGACACGGATGCAAAATCGACTCCATAACACACGTGTGCATTGTGTATATACGGCTGTCAAAATCACTCTTCGGGGAGCAATTTGACGGATACGTGAACACTTGGTGCAAGTGTTGATGTGCATATGGAAAGGCATCCCTACCCGAACAGTCAGTGCAGTGCACATTGTATACGCCACATCCATGGGCAGCGCCTTCTTTTGACGCGTACCAGCCACAAGATGGATGTGATACATAGACGTGACACCAAAATCGTTCATGGACAAAAACGCTTTCTATCGACAAGCTGCATTAACACTGCATGCATCCCACAGTGCCCTGTTTCAGTTGGAACCACAGCTGAGAATGTTTGGATCCCAGATTAAGCACTGCTGTGAAATTGACATTATCATGCCAAGTGTGCAAGCACCATGCGGTGAATTTTTCGCTGAATTTCGCAGTGAATCAACGCATTTAGGAGATGAAAAATTATTGCGGACCATTTCAGATAATGTAAACTCTTGTGGAAATCAAAATTTTATGGTATCGGTGAGTACGTGCAGTACTCTACATCATCACGGACACTGACTCAACTCTTGTACAATGCAGCACTTATTTTTCCCTGTTCATGGTCATAAATACGGAGAATATTCTGATTCCTCGTGAAAAGTTCCGAATTTTGGAGGGAAGAATTCTGAATTTTGGAGAGAAGGATTCCAAATTCTTGATAGCCCATGTTGGGAGGTTTGCCGATAAAAGACCTCCAGTCTGAATGAATTAAAGTCACAAAGTATTTCAAATGAACTGCGACAAAAGTATTCCTTTGTTGTTGTTCGCCTTTTACATGTGACTGGTCTCTAAACTGGTCTTGCGATGGTCTGAACTATAGCACTGGGTACCGGTACAATGGATGAAGGATATCTGGCATAGCCAGAAGTATCTTGAAACAAATTCTGAACCAGTCATTCTTTATTTTAAAAAAATGACTCTAAATTACATTTGAAACCTATGAAATTTAACTTGCTCCAGCCAAAGTTGCTGTCAACATAATGGAAATTTGTTTCACAAGTTCCTTTGCACAAATCCTGTCCCAAGATCACATCAGCGGCAAGCAACAGGATGCAAAGTGACAAGGAACACTTTTGTTGCAGTTCATGTGGATAGCTTGTGACCAGGATACAACTAAATGCAGTAACTTATGATAGACTTAATTACTTTCTACAGTGATGCTTATCAATAATTATGGTGCAAAATGTCAAGCTTTTGAAGAATGCAGGAGTCAAATTCGTGTTGTGAGATTTATTTAGAAAGAAATGCTGTTGGATAATTTGAGAACTCCCAATTTGTCAAGGATTCTTGGCAATATGTAGAGATGTCATTTGAATGTCACAGATGAGATGACTCACTGGAGGAGGAAATCTAAGATGCGCCTCTGCTATGAGTGGGCCTGTGGCTACGCAAGCTACGATGTCACCCCGAGGCCCAAACGGAGCCGGGAAGCCTTCAGTATGGCCAAGTACAAGGCAGTAGACATCCGGCAGAGCCCCTGCGCCAAGGTCTTCCTGAACATCAACCTGGTGATCGTTCTGCTGGCCGCCATCACCATGTTTTCGCTCTTCTCCCTGCCAGCCAACATCATGTTGGACAGTGGTCTTTGAGCATAACCGTTGGGCAGCATTGCTTTTAGGCTGTCATAACCGAAACTTGGATTGGTCGTTTCTCAGCAGTGCATTTCTCTGGGTCGTTGGAAAGGAAAATCTCCTAAAACAACCAAACCAATTCTTGGTTGTGACCACCAAACTGCACCACCAAAAATGCCTGTTCAACCATTCATTGTTCCGAAAATTGTCTTGGTGCGCATGAAAAATTCAGTCAGAAGATGTAAACTGAAGTATGGTGAAAATTCTTAAGAATAAGACTAAGGGTGTGTCCAGAACCAAATTTTTTTGGGGGGGAGGTGTCCAACAAATGTGGAAATTTCTTTCTCCAACCCAATTATGGCTATTGCCCTTCAGAGGGTCAGGCTGAATTTGTTGGCTTTTACACGTTTGTAGAGAGAAAGGAGAGAAATTAACCCCAAAAAAGATCATCTTTCATTATTTCTTAAATAAAAAAATGTGTTTTTTCTGTAGGGTTTCTCTAGCATTTAAATGGACCAATTTCATGGGGCATGTGAGCATTAGAATTCACCAAAGGTTCTGCTCAACAAAAATACACAAGATCACATGAGAGCTTTAGTTCTTTTGAATCTTTCTTTACCCTTTTTCAATTGAATGGCTGGAAAATTCGATCAGTGGATTGTGGTCGACAATCATCAGGGCTATAGGCACCTTTTTTTAGTAAATTGACCACTCAGAATTCGGTGAAGTCAGAATTACCTAATGTTATAATGTTTAAGCTATCAAAATGGTGAAAAAATGACTTGAAGACAAGTTTTGGAGATTGTGTATGAGCCATGTTAATTTTCATCATATGCTGGTTTTTGCTTTTGTTGTACTTTTGTGTTAATCTGTTGGTAGTTCAGGGGCCCATTTCATAGAGCTGCTCGAGCACAAAATTTGCTTAAGGGCAAAAAAACCTTGCTTAAAAAACAAAGGTTACCAGCTCAAAATCTATGTGATTGTCATGTTAACCAAACGACAGGTGAATACCATGGCAAAACAACAAACATCACAAGGAGTTTGGGCTGGTAACCTGATTTGTCAAGCAAGGTTTTTTTCACGCTTAAGTAAATTTTGTGCTTAAGCAGATAATCACGTTTTCTGTGCTTAAAATGTGTTTGCCTGTAAATTGACCCCAGTTGAATTTGCACAGAAAATATTACCTTGCCTCTCTGTCCTGAAGATGCTGTAAATAGCGATGCTACGGTTGGCAACCAGTGAGGTTTTAGTCATTTGCTGGAGGTGGACAAAGTTGTTTCAGTAGCTGTTTTTGTTATTTGTGGGGTAGGGGTTACTGAGACCTTTACACTTTTCCTTGATGTAGGTAGGGGTTACTGTAATAATAAACCCATGCTTTTTAACGGGCCATTTTTTCTTACATGTTGAAGGGTGTAGCAAAACAGGGACATCAATAAACTTCAACGTTGTATTCCATATTCTGTTGGGTTTTTTTTGAAGACCACAAACCTTCAGGGGTTCGTGAACAACTCAGTGGTACTTTGTTTCATCTGCAAACGAATCTGGTGCTCCACGGTCTCTTGTGTAAAATACAAAATGAATTTGTTGGAAGTGAGACGGGTACTTCATTGTGAATTAAGAGTGGATACTGATAATATTGAAGCCAAGATTGTTGATTTCTAAACAAAGAGCAGCGGCAAAACCTGGAGAGCTAGGTGGAGCTGGTAGGTTCTCTGTGAGACATTTGTAGGATCATGAAGGCATTATCCAATCATCGTTGTTGATCCAGGTCAGTTTATTTTCGAACTTTGATTGGAGTGAGTTGTTGAGTTGAAAATTAAAACTGACATGGTTTCTTCTTCTTGTTTCATTTTTGTAAATTGGGCTAAGAAGGTTCAACAGGATGTGGTAACAGTTTCTTTTTAATTTTGGTATTTTATGCTTACCGGGAGCTTCATGACTTGGTTTTGGAAGGGCCTTGCTTTGTTTGTATATTTGTATCGAAACAGAAGTAGTCAACAGCTATCGTGTGATGTGATTGCCCTGGTGCTGTTGTTGCTATGGCCTTGGCATATATATTCATTCAGGCATATTATTCATACCTTTCAAGGACACAAAGTCTTCTCCCAGTGCCTTATTTATTTTGGTGCAGTCTAATCCAAGATATTTCTTTGACCCCTCTAAAACGTTTGTGATGACCAGGAACGTGTTCCAAGGAATAATTGAAGTCATATATGGACGTTTCAAGCAAATTCGGAACTCCAAATTTGCATTTTAATTAAATACTGATCAAATTTTCACTCTTCTGGAAATCCTTGAGAATGGTTTTTATTTAAGGACTACGAAATTTCTTTTATGCAAGTTTCACACCAATTCAGTAATCAAAATTTAACACCCAAATTAAATAACTCTTCAACCTCACATTTTAATTAATTTAATGCAGAGTTTACGTGTCTCTAAAAGTTAACCTCATTTTATCCCATGCATTTTTATATACTTTTTGATTTTCTCACACAAACATATTACTTGATAGCAATTCCTAGACCGTTTTAATGGACAGAAATGACCAGTCAACAAAATATATAATTATATCTTTGAAAACTTTTATTGCAAGAGCTAACACTTACACATTCTTCAATATTAAAAGTCTAATCTGAATAATTAAAAGTCTATTCTGAATAATTAAAAGTCTAATCTGAAAAATTAAAAGTCTATTCTGAATAATTAAGTTTATTCTGAATGATTAAAAGTCTAATCTGAATAAATAAAAGTCTAATCTGAATAATTAAAAGTCTATTCTGAATAATTAAAAGTCTAATCTGAATAATTAAAAGTCTAATCTGAATAATTAAAAGTCTGATCTGAATGATTAAAAGTCTAATCTGAATAAATAAAAGTCTAATCTGAATAATTAAAAGTCTATTCTGAATAATTAAAAGTCTAATCTGAATGATTAAAAGTCTAATCTGAATAATTAAAAGTCTGATCTGAATAATTAAAAGTCTAATCTGAATAATTAAAAGTCTGATCTGAATAATTAAAAGTCTAATCTGAATAATTAAAAGTCTGATCTGAAAAATTAAAAGTCTAATCTGTAGCAGCAAATTCAGTGTTTTGCTTCCGACCTGATTTACCAAAATTCAACATTTAATGTTTTGCCCAAAGCATGAAGTTTTGATGGTTGAGAGTGGGAATTAGCAAATTAACTGTTGAGGCAATTTATGAATAGTGAAACTCTTCGGGAGAATATAAACCGTGAAAAACGAACAAGTTTCCAAATCATACAAAAGACTAAGTCACGTGGATCGATGCTTTAAATTAAGAACATTTCTAAATTTCACAAGGTTTTTTGCATGTGACTAGTTTAATTTACAATATTTTACCCGTATCTCCGTCAGCGGGACCTTATGCAATATGAGACGCCATTTCCGTTTATAATTATTAAGTGACACCGGAAATTTGTTTCAATTGAGCTAAATGGTGATGGTATCTACAAAAATCCACTGGCATTTAAATGTATTAGTCTGAATTTATTTCCAGGGCCTTTTTTCTTCCCATGAACCAACATTTTGAGTCTGGCCCAGGGCACAAAGTCTACTCCTGTGCCGGTGCCGGGCCATTAGGGCTTGTACTATTTCAACATCTCGATGCCACGCCTACAAAATCTCAACGTGCTGTTCACACAGGCGCCGCAAAAAATACTTCGTGCAATAATGTTTCTTCGGCGCTCAATACTGGCGTGATAGGAGTACATACAGTGCACGTACTGCATGCATTCTGCTGTGATTCTCCGTTGATACCAACACGTGTGCTTGTTCACCGCACATCGTCAGTCGAGTCTTGGGTAGCCGTGCGGTTCTCTTGAAGGTACAGGTGCCAGAGAATTAGTGAGCCGTCATGGCAGACCCAGTGGTGATTGTATCTGCAGCTCGTACTCCAATTGGTGAGTTATGATTCACTAATGTAAAGTTAGATTGTCGATTGTAAGGCAATGGAATCGTGTGAACAGGTGAATAACAAATGTAATTAGCCGGTGCACATGGTGGATGGATTAATCAAATTAGAGATAATTATGATCATTGTCGAGGATGTACTTTTTTCTTAATTTAATTAAAGATCTAATTATTAAAAAACTATACCTTGCAATCTTTTTCCGTGAATTGTCTTGTTCTGTTCATTTTCTCCCACGGTGCTACTGCTAGTTATATTGTTTTAATATTTTCTGACTGGATTCGTACATGGAAGTCATGGAAGTATACTGCTCCTTGTATAAAGTAAAAAAGTTTGCATGGTTTGGCTTTTTAAATGGTGAGACCTGCCTTCTTTAACCATGGAGGAAGGAAGATAGATTTCATGCTTCAACCACATGGGCTGTTTCTTCGAGAAGACTGATCGATACTTTTGTTTAAGTCAAGGAGATTTAACCCCATTGCATGAACTTGGCTTTAAGCTAGAATTTCTACTTCATGTGTTGTCAGAAACAACTGAGTCCAAATATGTTGCAATACAAAAGAAAGACAGAAAAAGACAACTGAAGAGAGGTGGCCTGGCAAGATACTGTTTTGGTGTTGATTTTTTTTACTCCACCCTAAACATGCATGTTGTTTCGTCAGCTACAAGCTCGGTATCAGTGAGGCTTATCAATGCAGCTGTTTTGGTTAGATTTACTGGCATGCCAGCTGATTCCTTCAGTAGTTACAAATAAATGGCCCAACGTTTATAGGTCTCAAAATACACACCTAGTGCCATGCTGAGATTTGTGCAGGTACCTGATTTCAAATGATTCCGTTTCGGACTGTTCTCTGAGCGGAAGTCAAACTCCAAAGTACAGTTGAGATAATTTCTAACCAAGTAGACTTGTGACATGGTCAGTATTGGCATATTAACCAGTGAAGTGTTCCTATTTAAATTTTTGTCCATGGCCCAGGGATAACTTAGGGACATATATTTCAGTTTTTCAATTATAAAGGAAAGAAATACATGCTCCAACCTGGGGACAAAAAAAAGCCAGTTAAACAAATGACAGAACTACTCTATGAGGCCTTGTAATTTCCTGCAGGTCAAATTAATGTGAATGTAAAATAATTTTTTGAACTTCAAATTTCCAATAACAATTTTCCAGTGCGTGCCCAGCAAAACAGCAATAACTTTCTTGATAAAGTTTTTAGTTGCCGTATAGTTGTGCTGAATGAAATGCATTTAGTCTTTCAGATAAATTATTGAAGGCCACACAACTTGTATGTGTGACAAACAGCTTTGAAAAAGATCTTTAAAAATTGAAAAAACGGCGTTATTTGCTTCAGTGGTAACCTTGTTCCTGGGCCGTTTTGCTAGAAATGTCAGCAAACCTGGAGAGCTGGGGAATTTGAGTTTGTACCTGTAGCTTGTAAGTTTTTAAAGTTTTAACGCATTCTAACAATCAGTCTTGGTGTAGCCGCTGTTATCAACCCTATTCCCTTCGTTTTTCATTGTTTTCGTTTGAAAAGGCTCCATCAATGGGGCACTTGCCTCGCTGGCTGCAAACCAGCTCGGCACCATTGCCATCAAAGAGGCCCTTCAGAGGGCAAAGGTCAGCCCGGAGGATGTGTCAGAGGTCATCCTGGGTCAAGTTCTGACGGCGGCAGAAGGGCAGAACCCAGCGAGACAAGCCAGCGTCAATGCTGGAATCCCAGTCACGGTAGCCGCCTGCACCGTCAACATGGTGTGCGGCTCAGGTCTAAGGTACGGACATTTATGTTCCATTCAGTGCAAGGTATGATTGGATAAGCGGTCAGTCGCTTCTTGACATTACAACGCAATGAATGTTTTACACCATTTTGGGGGGGGGAAATCCCACTGGCATTTTTCATCAGTAGTTTGTTTCTGGGTTATTCACGTGGCATGCTGAACAGGTAATTAAAACTGGGCATTCAAGGTACGTATACGCCCAAGTACACTGAAAAATCTCCCAAGGGTTTGTAGAGCTGTGTGGCAATGTGTGTGTAAAGGAAGCTACATGTATCACATTTCTTACTATTCTCCTACTGGGATTCTTTTCCCTGTTCTCTGAAACAGACTAAAAATGGAGCTTTGATGCAAGCTTAAATTTAGACCACTTTAAATTCATTATCAACATCAGCGATCCGTTTTCATAGTGTCGCAGCCACTATCTTTATTGTTGTGTTAAAAATATCTGCAGGATGCCAAAGATTTGTTTGCAGTGAGTATTTTTAGCAGTGCCGTCTTTGTGGAGGACTGTACTTTGCTCCGATACTGGGTTTATTTTCTTTGGGTCATACATCTTTTGGGATTTAAATTTAATACATGTACACACCAGTATCTGCCAATTTTATTTTTTCTGTATGCAGATATTTTAAAAAACGGAATTCAGTTTTGGCCGATTTTTCATATTCCCATCGCAATTGTACATGTAGTTGTTACTTTTTGCAGTGTCAGAATAAAATTACAAAATGTACCCTTTACCACAGTACCAGAAAAATGCAGTTCCTGTAAATTGAATTTGTCCAGTCTGTATGTCAGTTGGCCAACTCACTGAGACACAGCAATGACAGACCCTGATTTGGAAGGGAATTTTATTTTCATCCCGTCTACAGACATTGCAGCTATTGAAATATAAATTCCATCATCCTTAGAAAGATGTCTTTCCATAATACTGTATCTCAGGAAGACACCTTTCTGAGACATGATATTGGGGAGAGATGTCTCTCCGAGGTACGACACCTTGGAAGAACTCTTTCTCAGATAAAAATACCAGGGAGAGGCTCCCTTTCCCCGATAAATTATCAAAGAATTGAAAATTTGGATGGTCACTCTAAGCTTCCGTAGGATTGACACAAGTATGTCCAAGTAATACCAACATGCATTTGACATGGGCCCCACTTTTTTAATTGCTGTTTTGCAGAGCTGTGGTCCTAGGTTCACAAGCCATACAGTGTGGCGATGCCACAATAGTTGTAGCAGGAGGCCAAGAGAGTATGAGCAAGGTATTTGCTTCAAAAATCTATCCCTGAAAAATCTTAACTGCTGCTCGCTTAAGCCCAGGGTGCACTTCAGTGATATCGAAGTCCCCGTTCCAGTTGATTTGCTGTGGGGAAGGGGGACAGTATTGGTGAAGTTGATATGCAGAACCTGTAGATCGTGTAGAACCTGTGTGAGAGAGGTTCCGGAAACTGTCGTTAATTAATCACAATGCTAAGTTGGTTGGATAGAGTGTAGGAAGGGAGATGCAAGAACATTGGGGGGAAAACAAATCACAGAATTATCAGTTTGCTGGGATCAATCCAAACTGAGTCTGCTTATTTTGGTGCTTTCACTGCCATTTATTCCAAGAACTTTGCTACGAAGCTATATCCTTCAATTTCATGGCCGTACACCGTCGGATTGGACACGATTTGACTTCCACTTTTGCCCACAGTGCAAGCTACCTGGAGCAACTCCCCAAATCTATAAACCATAGTAATCTCTCTTACTTTTTCAAAATTCAATCACAGGCTCCTCATGCAGTCCACATGAGAAACGGCGTCAAGTTTGGCGACTGCTCATTGGCGGACACCTTGCTGATTGATGGACTGAAAGACGCCTTTAACAAGTACCACATGGGAATAACAGGTGCGCGGCCTGACGGTCATGTACCTGTAGCCGCAGGTTCCGTTGGCTTGCAGCCGTTCTTGGTTGTGCCTTCCCCTGTTCTTTCCCCCTACCCCCATTCTCCTCCCCCCCCTCATCTGGCCCCACTCCTCATGGCTTTACCGAACCGTGACATCGACAAATCTGTTGGGTGAAGTATTCTTTAAGCTAAAAAATAAAGACTATCCCCTACTCCCCGAGCCTACCCTTCCTCTTGTATAAAATTTCCTTTATGAATATCATGCAAAATGCACCCGTCACCGGTACCATTTCTCTTTCTGAATGGTTGCCATGGCGTTCTCGCCCACGTATGGCTTTGCTGTTTGTGCCCCCAGACACTGTTAAATGAAGGCTCGAAAGCACTGCCCTGGGAAAAGGGTAGGTGTTACATTTCCTTCGTCCCACAACTCTCTGAATGCGAAGATTGTCTCATAGTCCTTTATGGCGCATCCAGGATAGCTGTTTGCCTGTTTCCTGTTTGGGGAAAGTCTCTAACTCAAGATAAACCCTGGAGGTTGTCTTTCTTTTTTTCCTTCTCAGCTGAGAATGTTGCAAAGCAGTGGAAAGTCTCCCGGGAGGAGCAAGACGAGTTTGCCTTGAAGTCGCAACTCCGCTGCGAAGCAGCTCAGGCGAAGGGGGCCTTTGATGAGGAAATCGTACCCGTGACCGTGGCACAGAGAAAAGGCAGGATTTTGACCATTGCAAACTTTTAGACTTCGAGACTTTGTTATTGTTAAAGCTTGTAATCCAATGGCCATCTTGAAGAGTTTTTATTTTTTTAAAGTTCGTTAAGGGAAGAAGAATTTCTTGTCAGGGTCACAACTCAAGGTAGTGTCTCACTGATGTAAAGAACTTGCATTTTGATGCTCATCTGTTTTAAAGGTTAAAAGTATTCACCACATTTGTGGCATTGTCATTTTTATAGTTCCTCTGGAAATTTACTGAATTTCTAAAAACAGGTTAATTCATGGATTTGTAATTTTACAAAAAATCTTCCAAAAGAGATGACATTAAGTACGATAATGACATTAAAAATTATGAGTACTTCCTCTTCTCTTTCGTGAGATTATCTATATGGATGCCTTCCTTTCCTTTGCCCAAAGAGCAGTATTTTATTCAGCTTAAGATCTTGAGAAATTATCCATTTCATTTGTTTATTATCTGCTTTCTGTTGATAGGGACTACGGTTGTGAAGCAGGACGAGTTTCCAAGGAAAGGTTGTGTGATTGAGAACTTTGCCAAACTCAGAGCGGCCTTCATTCAAGACGGAACCGGCACGGTGACAGCTGGGAATGCCTCAGGTAAAAGGAGATCTTTGGTACTGCTGATCACCTAGTAGGGCCTTTGCAAAGTTCAAAGGGTGCGGCTGTCAGGGTGAGGGAAATAAGCTAAAAATAGATTTGCGAGGTCGGTTGTAATCAGGTCAGCAGATTTGGTTGAGTTGGGTCTGTTTGTTTCACAGGGATCTGGATCGTGATCAGTGATCCCAGAGCTGGTTTGCACCGTCCATTAGGCAGGTTTTGGTGTCAGTGAACCAACAACAGATCACTGATCGCGATCCGGATCCGCGTGAAACGAACTGGTCCTTGGAGACACATTAATTGCAGGTTGTACCGAATCAGTTTGATTACATGAGAGAGAAGTGATAAGGTATGATTTTGTACAATTCACAGATTGATCCAAGGATATTTAGGTTGAGTTTCACTGTGTATTATTCCCAGATTCCACTGCTTTTGATTTGCAGCTGTGTTCAAGACATGATAAACCCATGATCTACTTTTGTAACGTAGGCCGTGTCCGAAACGGGCCGCCAGAGCTACGGCTAGGTCTATTGTCTGTGCGTCTCCACGCATTTCCAATGGAGCGAAGACCTAGACCTAGCTCTAGACAAGAGATTTGGGATGCAGCCCTAAACTGATGAAAGAATTGCTTTGGTGTCTGTTCGCAGGTATCAATGACGGTGCTGCTGCTCTGGTTCTGATGAAGAAATCGGAGGCCGAGAAGAGAGGCATTAGCCCACTGGCCAGCATCGTCAACTGGGCTCAGGCAGGGGTGGACCCTGCTGTCATGGGAACAGGGCCCATACCAGCCATCAAGAAAGCTGTGAGTGTGGTCCCTTGACTCGTAGTGTCAGTTCATCATAAGCAAGTCACAAACCAGTCAGGACCCTGTCTTGGGTTCAGTGTTAAGCCGTTCAAATGAATAAGGCATCCTTTTGTTATTGCTTAACCTCTGTGACTTATCATTTATGACTTACACATGTAGTTTGACTTGTTGACCAGATGAAAACTCTGAAATCAATGTTTATTACTGCATGTCAGTGATGATGAATGAAAGCATATCACTGAGCACTACCGAGGATGACATAATGTAGAGCTATAGAAACGTGATTGACAAATCAATCGAAAAATCATACGGACAAAGACGCCTGGTTAGACTGTGATTGAGCCTTTGCCGAATAGAAGGGTCAGATTCGAAATTCAGCTTAATTTTCTGTATTCCCTCTAGCGAGTGTAGAACTCGATTTAAACCTTGTCAGGTTTCCTAGCATTTATTTCAACTTGGGGATATCCCGTTGGGGATGTCTGGCATGGTATTTTTGCTGTTCCACTTGTCATCTTCAGGAGCTGTCCATATTTTCATTGTTGTGAGATCTTAGTTGTTGGCTGTAGAACCTTCTTTATGCGCTCCTCAACTGCCAGCCATTTTTATCAATGGTTGTGTTGTTGATGAAAAGGAATAAATTTCAACTCACTCTGGGCTCTTTGACCAGAGACTTAAAGCGTTTTTGAAACGAGTGGATTTGGCTTAGACTTCGGTTTCGCTGGTTCCAGCCATTTTGGAGCAGCATTTGAAACCACATGTTCAAGCTCTGACTAAAACCAGCAAAACCGAAGTCTAAGCCGAATCCACTCATTTCGAAAATGCCCATCCGCTTCACTCTCGCTGTCTCGGTTGCAGTTGGAGAAGGCCGGTTGGAGTATACCAGACGTGGACCTGTTTGAGCTGAACGAGGCTTTTGCTGCTCAGTCTCTGGCTGTGGTCAAGGAGCTAGGATTGGATCCCGCTAAGGTGAGGTTTAGTTCGCATCAAAGGTTGGGAGGTCTACCCCCCCCCAAAAAAAACATGTCTGGCCTCCTCCTGAAGCCTCCCTCTCACCAGCGAAGAGAGACACTGGCTAGAAACAATCCCATCAGACACACGGTGACCGCAGGAACATGTTGGTTCCGAAAAAAAAATGGCTGCATTAGAAAATCATACGGTGTGTCGCTCTGACGGTGGGACTGGTAAAAAAAATTATGGTACTGAGTACTCCGCACTAAAATTTTGTAAAAATCGCTCAGACAGAGAAAAATATTTGTTTGGGGAAATTTAAAATTCAGCGAACTGAACCACTTTATGTAAAACGTTTGCGGTAACACCGTGCAAGGGTAACTCTTTTGTTGTTTTGTTTTAATGGTGCTTCCAGCTACTCAAGCTATATGTGTGCCAGTAATTATACCTCATAACCTTTATTAATCAGCTTCACATTACAGAGTTAGGAAGAAGGCCCAGTTTTAGAGGTAGGAAGAAACTGGAGTACCCGGACAAAACCTGCGAGAGCGAATATGGACTGGAAGTAACTCTTTGTATGCGTGGTTCTGAAAAGAACCAAAGGGTACTCAATGTTTCGGACAATACGCTCTGTCCATTGCCAGGAGACTGCAGCCAATCAATGTAGTCTCCTGACGATGGACAGCTTACTGTCCAAAACATTGGATACCCACACATACAATAGAGATATCCTCGTACGGTGCTACCGCACACCTTTTATTTAAGTTGCTACCTTCACCATTGAAACCTTCAAAGCCGATCTGAACCACGTTTAATTTCTTCAACCGCAGGTGAACGTTAATGGTGGAGCTATTGCCTTGGGCCACCCCATCGGAGCCTCGGGCGCACGCATACTGGTGACACTCCTGCACGCGCTCAGACAGACTGGCGGGAAGAAAGGCGTGGCTGCACTGTGCATCGGAGGCGGAATGGGCATCGCACTGTGCGTAGAGTTATAAACAAATTCTGGCTTTGGAAAATACTGTACTAGGAAATGTTTTTTTGATTACACAGTATAACTAACTAAAAACAATAATAAGTATGACAGCAGGGAATTCATTGAAGAGAAAATTGGAGGGCAGGTGGTTGCTCATCTCATTCAGGGGATTTTTTTGGATTGGATAGTTGTGGGATATGTCTGTACAAGATTTTGTTTTTGAAATGTTCAATGGAATATTTGACTTAATGATTACTAAATGTAATTCATAAATACCTCAGTCTCGTCTCCCTATTCAACAACGCGCAACTTGACTGTGCATTAACACTTGATAATGCCTGCTAAGAAGTGATTATGCCCGCTGCGTTAATCACCTGGATACGAGAGAGTTTAATTGATTCTGATGGGTCAACAGTGTGTTCACATGGTTCGACACGCGTGCGCCAAGTCCATAAAAGGACATTCTATCGGGCAACTTACAAAAGGAATATACCATAAAATGGTCAGGGGTGTTCAGAAAATGAAAGTAAAATTCTAGAACAAAATCGTTGGAAATCCATCACATATTGACTTCTTTTGACTCGAACTTAGAAGGTAGTTATGAATGGGAATAAATATGTGCTCAGAAGACTGAACGCTGATAATGTCCTCGCCTGCAGCTTGGGCATCAGTCGCGTCCAAATTCATGTTTAAGACCGGCCAAAGCACATATTCATTCCCTTCATTTGTGCAGGTAAAGGTTTTAGTCTAGCTTAAATGGAGGTGTAAAAAAAATTGACACAAGAAATTGGCTTGTATTTTTGCCCGCATTTTGCCCACATTCCAAAAGCCACGTTCTGTGACTGATGGGGGTGGGGTGCTTACCCTTGGCATGTTTTCTTCGAGTTAATTACGTATGAACATACATGTACCATACTTGTCCATCCAATTTTCTGCAGGTTATTTTAATGATGCCAAAATCTGAAATGTGAAAGTGGCGAGGCCAGCCAGCTTTTCATTCATTAATTGACAATTAAATGACTAACTACAGTCGCATCTCGTAAATAAGAGGCCCTTGGGACTTGGGGAAATTACCTTGTTACAACAGGTACCTTGTATTATCAGGAATTAAAACAATGAAAAACAAGCGATTTGGGATCTAAAAATGTCCTTGTTATAAGCAAAATTGTGTAGTAACGCTGCTCCTAGTCACAAGGTTCGACTGTAGTTGTTGAGAGAACTCACATGAAATAAGCCACTTGCGAGTTAAATTTGAATAAAATCTGGTACACTGTGCTATCCGATTGAATAGAAACGTAACAATTTGAATTCCCCAGACTAAAGACACTGTTGCTATACCTCGTGATTCGGGGCAAGCTTTTGCATAGCGACCACCATCTCTGGAATGGACTGGTTCCTTTGTGCCATTCTTATCCATTGAAAACAGAGTACTGTTGGAAGGCGTCTCTTTTGTAACTAAGCAAAAGCTTGCCCCAAATCACGAGGTATAGCAACAGTGGTTTTAGTATGGAGAATTCAAGTTGTCAAGTTCACATGAATTTAAAGAACTCAGTGTACCAGATTTTATTCAAATTTAACTCACAAATGGCTTATTGGCCTGGTCTTTAATGTTCCACATTATGAAGATTTTGGCAAGTGTACTCTTGCTGTTTATGCACAGGTTATATAAGTAGACAAGCACAGTGCACGAACAGTAACCTTTTCAGTTTGAAACAATGTCACATTGCAAAATCCTGCACCCTGTTACAACTTTAGCAGGGTACTGAATTACAAACAATGGTATTGTTACATTTTGCATCGATGTAATCTTAGTACATACAGGTGCAAATATTTCATCAAGTCAGGAGTCTCTGCTGGGACTCTGCTCATGTCTTGGGCACAAATTGTGATGAACAAATAACTACCTTCCATTGAAAAAAGAGATGTACAAATAAATTTCCGTCTGACGACATGTAAACTTACCTGCTTTATTTCTAGCAAATCGACCAACTGTCCTACATTCAACTTTATAAAAACTTGCTCCTCTGCATGGCTACACCACCACCCAAGAGCAAGGCAAACGACAAAATAACTTTACAAAAATGACAGTGATGTTACAAGTACGTCTATTCCTAATAACTACAAACGAATCAATTCAAAAAGAAATCTGTAATTGGTACCAGTCGCTTCATCAAACTGTTTGCACTATGTTCCAGTTACATGTGCTTAGAAAGAATGCGTTGCTCCCTTGACAAAAAGAGGGTAGCCTCTTTTTCTGCATGAAAGCACAAGGGAACTTGTAACGGACAGTTTCCCATCTTTATGCGTTGGAAGCGATGGACGACACAGAGCAAATCAACGGCCACACAAAATCACCGGTTTCCTTAGAAGGCTATAACAATGGTCGTTGGCGACCACGGACAAGGTTTAGAGGCCTCGTCCATAAATGGTAGCAGACGGTACACTCATGGCATGATAATGTCAGAAACCGGAATAAGAAAGGGAAAAATTGTAGTTCACGTGAAATCTACTACAGGCACAATTTTCAGTAAACTTTGTCACAACAGTTGACGAGGGGCAACACTCTTGGGGGAATGCTAGTTAACACATGACAAAATCCCCAGTGTGTAAGTGAACAATGTTGAGAGAACTTACTGATCAGCAACTGTGCAAGTTTGTTTACCAATGACCTGTCACTTGAAAGTGGCTCTGGTGACACGTGTTTTAGGTTGGGTCACGATTAAGCTTCTCTGCTGGTTTAAAGTTGACAACTCTAAAAACAAGCACTTGTGGAATCTTACATCCGTCCCCAGCTGTCTCGTCTCAGCGGCGGGGGACCACCGCCTCGCGTCGGCAGCGAGATGGCAATGTCCACATAGTCCCCGATCTGGAAGGATGTCGAGGACAGTGTGAGTGCGTCGTCGGGGCCCTTCCGCCCCGAGCAGGTCATGCCGATGTTGGTGAGGTGGTAGCCGGGTCGTCTGTTGTCCGGCGAGACGGTCGCAAAGCTGAAGAAGGTTCCCCTGCGTCGGGCCTCAGGGTTGACCTCCTTGACCAGGCTGGACAGCTCTTTTAGTGTTGCGTCCATCCTTTTGGGTACAAAGGGGGGATAACTTTTCTCAATCCACTTCAAGAAAGACACAATTCAAGCTAACTGATAAACAAAAATTAATCCTTTCAGTTTCTGCACACAATTGCAGTTACATTAACCCTAACCGTCCTCAATCCTTCACCTGTTGGAGGACTGAGGACTGTTAGGGTTAATGGTATACATGTTACTGGGCATGCAAGAAACTTGTGAATAATATGTCGAGACATAAAGCAACCATTGTGGATTGCCTTATGAATTATGCATAGTATATGTAGATACACCATACATGATAGCAGCATGACCTGGACAAGCTAGCCAATTCAAAATTTTCCAGAACACCGAGAATAAAGGTCATGCGTTGTTGGTATCTCCGTGGTGACTTAGAGGCTGTTTTCGTTATTTTAATTTAGTAACATGTGTACAACCAATAGAGGTTTACTCAAGCCTGTCCCAGTGACACAAAGCTCTTGCCCTCTGAGGACGCGTGAACGTTAACCCCTATTCAGTCCATGTCAACATAGCCTTTAAAAATCAGTCACTCCGCAGAAACACGCTGAAAGAAATATCCACGTCATTGGGGAAACTACTCAGTATGAAGAATGTCGTCGACGCTCCCCTTGATGGAAGAAAAAGTAAAGGAGCCTTCCACACTGAAAATTGCATTTGGGACATTAAAATTGACATGAGTTGACTGCACACATGATGGTGGGGCCCAGGATCCTGAGGTGGTCCAGCATCTGGCCTCACCCTGTTTGATAGGGTCTCGACCTTACCAGGTGTATATCTGCAGCTCATTTGGTGGTACTCTCCCACGGTCAAATTCCTCCACTCTGTGGTGACGACCCGAGTTGCAGAACACTCTCAGCAGCAGGGGGCATGTCTGATGAAAGACAATTGAACAACTTTATGTTTAAAGCCTGGTTTCCATATCAACGTAAGAAACACAGCGACACAATCAAGAGGCAAACTACGACACAGACATGAGGAAACATGCCAATCAGAGCTGTCACAACACAACCACAAACCAGCCCCCATACATGTACACTCTGCAAAGTTGAGCTCTCGTTTAGTTCATGAATTTTGCCCATTTTCTCTTTAAATATTACGCCCTTATGATCAACTAAATAGCTGACCATCAATGAAATGCATGAAACTGGAAGACAGGTTTGGCATCATGAGAGGGTACAATCAAATCAACCTACATGTAAAAGGGTATTTTCCATTAAAAATCATGGAGTTTCAGACGTCATTTTGTTTCAATTTTTGGGTGGAATGATGTCATGCACTGTATTTTCCGTTCGTGTCTGCGTCTTCACGTCTAGCGGACCATCTGCGCTACAAACGACAGTATGGAAGTCTGGCTTAAGAATCAGCCAAAGCGAAGTAAATCGAGCTGTGACTTATGACCATGGCACCAATTTTCCTTGCCAAATTTCATTAGGTTGTGCATAGTTTAAAACTGTGCAGATAGCGTTGAGCGCGATCTTTAAATGTGCGCACTTTTTGTGCCTCAAACTTTGCGATTCTTAAAGGGAGTCAAAATGGTTAAACGTTCACCGGCTTATGGGGATGCTGGGATATAGACTGGTTCCAATTCCCTCACAAGTCACTGGCTGTCTCAATTGTTGGGATGGGTACCAGTCATGCAGTTGTTTGGGGGCCTTTTCAAAATCCATATTTTTTCCCGATTGTTATTTGTTTTGTCTAGGATCCTATTTTCATTAGAGATTCTTTTTTTCGCTAATGATTGGCTCTGAGGATTTTTTTAGAGGAGGTAAAGTCCGAATTAAATATCAACGGGGGAATCTAATAAGACCTAGCTCTCAATATTCGTCAAAAATCTCAAAAACTAACTGGCAAACTGCGTCAGACATGGCACAGCCGACTTGCGAGCAACTGTGCCGCGCAAGTACGTGTATTACTACGCTTTACATGCAGCACAAATCACACAGACATTTCGAAAACAGAACCGAAGATGGACCCAATGCTTAAATTTCGTGCCAAACTTGCGTAGTTGATGTCAGTCTTTTATATGTACATGTATGACTGTTGCCATTGATTTATATTCCAGAAAATTTTTATAGCTGTGCGCAAATCAAAGGGCAACAACTGTTGTGCAAAATTAAAAGCTGCGCACGGCATTTCAACATATGGCACTTCCGTCATTGAATTTTGTAGTGCTTAACCTATTATATTATTGGCAAAAAGTGAGGTTCTTTCTACAATCCTTTATACCTCACATCCCTCGATGATCCGCACACATCTATAGCACCTTCTCACATCTGTGGCCATAGGCCACGTGACAAAAACAGGCGCAACGAATGTTTTTGTTGGTTTGGATACCAGTCCCCATAATTCCGACTACTCCTGCTAAGATTATGAATAGAGACGTCTGGGAAATCTTTTGTCAGGGAACCATATATATCACTTATTGGGTCGATAGGTTAAGCACTACAAAATTTAATGACGGAAGTTCCACATATTAGCTATGATTAGTATTGTCTTTAGGGGAAGATCTGCTCAAGCAAGTGCAAACAGATGCGTTATCTGGTGTTCTAACTGGGCGGCTTTCAAAATGCCATAGCGTGCGGAACCATAAAAAAAGATCGCTTCAGTAAGGTCTACGGAGTAGTACCTTACCGTTCGGGAAGGAGAGACTTTACTGTCAGTGCCCCATTTCCACTTAGCCCCATTTCCACTTTGCCCCGCCGGTGTTCAAATGGGCTACTAGCCTTTTCAAACAGGCTATTAGGGTAATTCCAGAAATTAGGGGATGGTAAATTTGGGGACTCTGCTCCTATAATAAAAGGGAGAGTTACATTTTAACTTTTGAATTGACCTTGGTACATGTAGATGACTGTGATATGCTTAATAAATTTTGTGTTAATGTTGTCAAAAAGGGTAGGGTTTTGGGTTTTGAGGAAAATTTTGAGGGGAAAGTGCAAGTGTTTTAATACATGACATGGTGAATTCAAATTTGCATGGTTAGGTTATCAGTAAAAAGTCACATTTTCTCACAATTTACGACTCAAAATTTCCAACAAATAGGGTCAGCCCAATGCATTAATGAAGAGAGTATTGCCTTTCTTTTTGGGGGGACTAACTAGTCTTAAAAGATTAAAATGTCAAAAAAATTGGGGGGTCTCCAAGTATACAATCCCCAGAAATTGGGGGGGTCCATTTTTTCATGTCCCTGTTACCGTGATAATCATGCTATTCAGGCCTAGCCCCACTAGTGTGGCACGGACTCTCGCTACCGCTCCATCCTTAGCCATACATCCGTATACGCAATTTGCGTGTCAGCTTAGTGAAAAAGTTCGGCACACCCTCTTATAATCGTAGGCGGAATTTTTTTTGCACACAGAGGTGATCCTTAGCCTATCCGCTTTCTTAGCCCCATTTATTGAATGTTTTCACTCACGTTATTCTGGTAATTTCCAGTCTTTTTGCCTTCACCCATTCAATCTCATGGGCTCGCTCTCACAGTCACCATCTTTAAAATGAGGTCATTGAACATTATGTCACTTGACCCCTCATCGTCTCGACGGCTGTTCCGTGTCCAGACATATCTAATACACGGACTGAGTGATAAGATACTACATTACATGTACCAATGGGCTCTTCCAAAACTTGTTTAGGCAGCAGTTTAGATATGTCTTGACATAAGCGGAGAGGCTAAGGATCACCTCAGTGTGCAAAAAAAATTCCGCCTACGATTATAAGAGGGTGTGCCTAACTTTTTAACTACGCCGACACGCAAATTGCATTTACGGACGTGTGGCTAAGGATGGAGCGGGAGTGAGAGTCCGTGCCACACTAGTAGTGGGGCTAATTCAGGCCTAACATTTGCCTCAAGTTGTTTGAATCAGAACCTCTGACTTGGGGGGCTACACAAACCGTCAACAATTGATTTGTTTCATAAGCCTCTCTTATGGCTAAAAGAAAAGAATGAACGATGGTAAACTCAGTGGGCGAAGTGAAAGTGGGGCGAAGTGAAAGTGGGGCGAAGTGAAAGTGGGGCGAAGTGGAAACGGGGCGAAGTGACCAACACCCGTCAAGACGTGCAAGAGACGTCGACATGACGACTGCATCCACAATACAATTTAAATGGAATTCACGGTCTATCAAAACGAAAATCATACGCTATAAATGCAAGGACTTTCAATAACCAATCAACAGTCAGTAAATGTTCTACGGTTAATCACCTTTTCCCGGTCGACCGGCTTTTCAACAGGTTTGTTCTCTACTTCTGTCACGCGTGATCCGATGAAGGACGCCATTATGTGCAAATTCTTACAATGCTGAGATGAGGGCGCCCTTCCAAATTCTCAGATGTTTTGGTCTGGTTATGGAGAGCCAGTTCCAACAAAAAAGATGAACTGCATTGAATGATCGTTTTCGATCTGCGTCTCTCTTCCATCCACTTTGAAATTGTACAAACCAATAACCACACAACCCACGAGCCTTTCTGTCAACTAAATGACTAGCAGCACATCAGAAAATCTCTACTAGAGTTTTTCATTTCCCAGCTTGGAAACAAGCAAATAGAATTATTTTAATATTTTTTGCAAAAATTATCTTTCCCATTAACTAGCCTGCAGTTTTCAAAGTGAGAAAAAAAAATTTCCAGAGTACGTGCGGATCAAGGGGGGGGGGGGAATCCCTACTCTGACACCCCCAAAAAGGAAGTGTCTTAATAAAAACATGACATCATAAAAGGTAAGTCCATGCACATCAGTATCACTGTAATGCATCACCTGTGGGCGTATTCAAAACCCCGTTTTCCTGGGACTCAGGAAAAGTGTTCTCAGGTTGTTGATTACGAACTCCGGAGTGCAGCTACGCTACGCCATTTTAACACTAAATGAAAAGATAACATGATATTCACGATCTTGCAATAACTGAAATCCCAAAATATCCAGATATAATGGGTAAATTTTCTCCTACAGCTATGCAAAGAAGCCTTCGGTAACAGTTTCCTCATTGTGAGTGCTTTCTAATTATGCAACAAAGTTAACGTCAAGTTGCTGTATGTGCGTGTGTCCACCATCTTTGCTCTTGACGTTCTCCATCCACTCCCCGGTCAGTGTGGAGTGAGAACGTTGTTCGCGTGTCGTTTCTCGTCATTCGGAATTCCATTCTTGTGTTGGTCCGAAATGAGAACAGGGTTTTGAATATGTCCTTTATGTTTGCCTCTCTGTTACAACTGGGCAGGAAAATATTTGACAGGCCTGAACCCCCCCCCATAAAATTCCTGGATCCGCCCCTGCAGAGGTTAATGGAAGTCATCCTCTTTACACATAAAATTGGCTCTAATTTCCAAAATAAAATGTTAGTTTGTTTTTTTCTTCTTCTAGAATTATTTACAATGAAATGATGAATTTATTCACAGCTAAATGATCTAAGATACCGAACATATCAGAAATTACATATTTAATTTACAACATCACAACACAGATATCCCATCAATTTGGAGAATAGTGGCAAATTCCACCATTTTTCTTTCAACGACTCCTTGCCAGAGTCACTCGAGTTGAAAGTCTTCAAAAGAGCCATCTATAACAGAAATCAAAAGGAATTCTGAATTCTGCCACCGAGATATTGTCCACTTTCAACAGGATGCCAAACTGTGTGATAAATGGAAACAAAGAGCTCATTTACCTCTTCAAAAATAGCAAACAAACCATTGCAGAAAAAAATCACCTTATGACTCGTTTTGAGGGAGCCTGTCATGTCAGAGAATTTCAAACACAATGGTAGGTATATATACAAGGAGACAGCCTCCTGGTGAACTCCATCCAGATCTTTCATATCTTACAAGACATCTTTAACATTCTGAAATCAGATCCAATAGCCTTTATCCTTACGGGAAAAGCGTAAACACAAGACATCACATACTGTGGACAACTGTTACTCAACTAGCATACATCTTGACACGTATTAAATATATCAATAACTATACCATATAAAGATTCTCACTATTGACTTTCTGCAGGGTGTATATCAATAACTATACCATATACAGATTCCGCCTATTGACTTTCTGCAGGGTGTAAATCCATTCAGTGGTTCATAGAGGTGCCCGACTTTACTTGTGCACCCAGGATATTTTTCAATATGCCACTAGTCGCACAAGGCTATACAAATGTCTCATTTGGTTCAACTTGGAGCGTCAACTTACAAGACTGCTTCTTGATTTGTTAAAAGCTACTTCTTCATCATAACAACAAAATAAATACTTTTTTTCCCTAGATGTTAGAAAAAAGAAGAGAAATACTGGCTGATGGGAACCAACTATGTACATGCATGCTGATGAAATGTTGACCTTTGATATGACAGTTGAATATTCACGGTGTGGTGATATCTAGCAACGAGGAATTGTGATTAAGCACTGTGCAGGATGTCAGTAGGTAAATTCTTAGGCACACATGAGAGACATAGATGAAGATGGCCCCAAATTTACTGTCGTCCGTCAGGCACGTTTTACTAAAGGCATTCTACAAAGCATGCACTGCAGAAATTTATTCGAGGTTAGGTTTCGTTTTGTACAAATTTGGTTTCCTTTTCTTATTTTTTTCTAAATAATGCTTAGACCAACTCCAGTGAGTTATGTCATTCAGTGTGGGCATAACAATTGTTAACGTACTGTTATACAAAATGACAACGGAGGTACTTCATCAAATAAAAACAAATGCATGTGCACCAACCCTAGTGCAACACACGCTCTTTAGGAAAATGCAGTCCCAACTTCTGCATGAGATTTGGGCAATGGTCCTGTGCCTTTACGCCCTTTCTACGAGCCCGTGTGGAAAAATCACTGCATTTTCATTCTTTTTACAAAAAAACCTCACTCTCTCGGCATCTGCGTTTACTGATTCCTGAGTTGCTGTAGTCGCTGTGACAGCTCGTCTTGCTCCATGGAGGCTGCGCTGGCTCCAGCGAGGGCCGTGGTCTGCCCGGACGGCAACTCCATATTCAAATCCAAGCTGAAAAAGAGAACAGAGAAAAGCACAACGCGCTCATGAAATTTTGGTTTGGTGTGATGTGACAGGTTGCTTTTTTTCTCTTAAAAAGAAGCTGGGTGTACAAAAATTGACCTTGTGACCCCAGTTTGGCTAAAAAACCTTGAGCCGTTACTATCTTTCAAAGAGAAAAAGCCTGCTATGTAAAAACGTCCAATAGGCTGACTATCCCTAGACCAAAGACAATCCTACCCTGCCAACTACCAAGAGGGTCTAATAGTGAGATGGTTGAATGGAACAAGCTCTCTTTCAAACACTGCTTATACTGACTGCCAACTGTACCAAGGTCTAACAGGTTGTCACATCTGCTGTGTTAGTTTCTAGAGCAGCCTCATTAAATCTCATCAGTCTATTCGTGGATCTTCAAACAGCTTGAGGGGTAAAGTAAATTGTGGACAGCATTCTCCTGACTATGTGTCTGCTGGGACTGATTCCAGCACTGACTCGAACGAGCCGTGCCTACTCAAGCCAACCATTTGTCTTTCAAACTTGTGTTTTAGCAACAAAGGTTCCCCAGCACGGTGTTCAGATTGAAATCTCTGAAACAAGGGAGAGTAATTACCCAGCCTCGTCGGCCACCTCTTGCATCAGATTGTCCACTTGAGCCACGGGGACATTGAGGGTCGTGGTTCCAGCCATGGCTTGGTCCATCACCTCACTCTGGACGTCCAGGGTCTCAAACTGCTTCTCAAACTGGTCCATGATGCGCATCACCTGTGGATTGCCACAAATGAAATGAGAGTTAATATCCAGGTTGTAAACTTCAACAACCTCAGCCATGCAACACATTCCATTGTGCTCAAGAGATGCTGAAAATACCATGAACAGCACCGTTCTGTAAGCACACTTTCAGTGCGCATCATAAAATGTATAGGAGTAAAACAGGGTAACTGGGTGCATGTACAGAACAGACAAAAAAACGAAACAAACCTATGGAAAGGTGTCCAAGACATGTTTAAACATGAAAACAAGGGTACAGAATATATACAAACAATTCAACAGTTGTCCAAATGAGCAATGAATCTTGCCAACTTTCCGTCTCATACATCTCTCTGAGAAAAATCTCCCAAAGAATTTCCGTTGAGATGGCTGGCTACTGCAGCACGTTGCCATCTGCGTTCGAGATTTACTTTTGTAACAGGATTCTATGCACACCTAAGCATGATCTTCTGGAGCGAGAAATGTAAATTTTTGCATACATAAATCTGCAATGTACAAATGTGATAAGAAATATTCACTGCTCAAATACAGAAAAGTGAAACAATGATATGATGCCTCCACCAAACATTCGATTCAAGCTTGAGAGATCTTGGGTACCTTCTCCAGGTTCATCGACTTCAAAGCTGCGTTCATGGATTTCACCACGCCTCCCATGGACTTGGTCACTTGCTGCGTGGTGACCGCCGTCTGGACGCGCTGGGCCACGGCGTCGATCCTGGATGACATGCGCATGAAGTTGAGGTTCTGGTTCTTCTGTCGGATGGCATTTTCTGCGTGGATGCGAGCACCCTCCATGTTGCCCTTCTGAATGGCCTATTGCAACAGGGGAAGAAAACAAGCCTTTTCGTCTGAATGCGTTCCGTGGCGTAATTCTAAAACCCTCAGCGCAAGTCATTGTAAGACTGGTGTTTTGCCACCGTACTGCAAAACGCAACGTGATCCACTTCTGTACTGTTGAGTTGCCCTCTGTTGAAATTGGCAGGGTCGTTATTGCAATAGTGATAACGTCTGTGGCATTTAGCAAGGTGCGTCTGAAACACCTGATAATGCCTAGGGTTTACAGTTCCAACCAAATGAATGCAGCTAACGAGCATCTGCTCTACAAATCTGAGAGAAATTTAACAGAAGTCCTTCCTTTGATACAAATTTATTTTCAAGTAAACCCCTTTGTGTTTGCCTTCACAAGTACTACACTGACTTCATTCTGGGGCCCACTGCTGCCAAACGAGGCTCTCGATTCCGTCTGTTAACGGAGACGTCAGTGGTACACGCGCACTTTCTCCAGCCACATTACATCCCTCTAAGTTCTCTCCGGGACACACCCACCTTCTTCAATTTGCCCTTCTCTGCTTTCTCTTCTTTCTCGCATTTCTTGGCATTGCGGTCCATTTGCTTGGCAGCGAACTTCAACTGAAAGAGATTTTCTGGAGGAGGGGAAACTAGTTAAGAAAAGCATGGCTCAAGCGACGGACGACAAATCAGGCATCTAGTCCCCAGAGTCAAATTTACTTATCCTCCTTTGGTTTTACAGCACAAATGTGCACAAATGCCCACAGTCACTGGTGAACATGTAGTTTCTATATGGAACTCAAACATGCACAGGTTCAGTGTGTACACAGTAGATTGCCAGCACAAAATGACCCAGGGTCTTTTGTGCAGTCCTCTTCACTGCATTTGGTTTACTGCACAATGATGCACATGAAACTGTGAAGCACAGTTGTTGGGCAGCACAAAAGTGCAATCTGATATTCCTGTGAGGGACAGTTGGTGCAGTGCACAACACAACACAGCTGTGCTTCATTGAGGTGTTTACCAAGTGACCCAAAGAGTGACTTCAGCATAGGAGAGTTAATGAAGGTATGCTTCCATTGGCTTTTAGGATTATGAATTATAAAATCAGTGTTCCGCAGCTGCTTGGTCATGCAACACATTCCGAGACCCAAACTTCATTTGGTGTAACTTATTACAATACATGTATTGATCTTGGCTCCAAATGATAAGCCCCCAAATGCCATGAATCACAGAGCTTGGTTTTACCCAGCTAAACTTGAAATGCTGTAAACTAGTTACAAATGCCATAGCAAGGTCATAAAACTCTTTTTAATTTTCACTTTATGACTGCCTTTGGGAATACACAAACATGACGATAACCTTCAAATCTTCCATAAAAAGTTCTTGCAAACAAAAGTGAAACCTGTTAGCTCGTCAGGTAGGCCTAATGGGCTCCAGTCAAAGGAAACAGCCCCATATTCTTGCTTTATATGACACATTGTTCAAAGTCATTTTCATCACTGGCACCTTCCTGTACTGTGCAGAAACATCCACAGGAGTATATTCACACATTGACTAAGAGACAGACAAGCAGATAGAGACAGAACTTAATGCAAGCATAACAAGGCAAATGCACGCAAGTAAAACCTACATGCACAGAACATGTAGTAGCTGCAACGGAATGGTCATCCAAGACTGGCACCATTCACGCTGGACTCAAAAGCAGCCAGGGTTGGTGACTAAACAACAGAGGTGCGAGTGGCCACTTGAAAATAAAGCTTGAAACAACTAGCAAAAGCTGAAATGTAAAATGTTCCCATACTTTTGTACAGGCCGGGTATACAAAAAAGCTGAAATTCAGGGTCAACATCTTAACAAAAAAGCTGACATCAGCTAAAAAGCTGAATTCTCACACCCCTGCAACAACTTGAGGGGGCAATGTGTTCTACGGGCGGACGGTGTCTGAGAAGGAGCCCTTCAGTTCTTTCAAACTGTAGTAAAAAAACACCAACACGAAATGAAGGAAACAAGGCCTAGCATGCGAAAATAGATTTGAAAACATGGCAAAGAAAATAAAAACCTACGAAGAAATCAACAACAAAATATGGAAAAAACATGTGGCAAGGGCCTATTTTCAGTTTCGGAGTAACTGCAGAATACCCCGCAACTCTGAAAAACGACCCCTAGAATGACGTGGCGTGGGTAGGCCTACAAGGTGAAAATCCCTTGAAAAGAGTGTGACACTTTGACCTGTACCTGGCTATGAGCATGATGAGGTTGGTCAAGTGGGGTGGCAGGGTATTCTGCAATTGAGCTCCAGTTTCAAAAAGGATACTTTCCAGTGCCGAACTCATTTTGAAGTAAGGTTAGATGTTCTTCTTAGTATCAATTTTATGGCTGGTTCTGTTGCTACTTCAATCCTACTTCCTCTATTTCAGATTCAGAATTCTTGTACTAAGTTCTTGCAGTGTTCTAGTTCTTGAAGTGGAGGCGCTACAAACTTGACTTGTGGATAGATCAGCTGGAGGTAGTCAACTGAAAACAAATAACACATGCAACAAGTCATGGGCCTAATCTAACAGTAACAATGTCAAATCAAAACAAAATGGAAACGAGTAATGATGGTGATTCGGTTGTACTTCTATATTCTAACATTTTTTTTTTCTAAACTATTATTTGCATACGACAATGGGCCATTTTATGTACTTACCGACGGTTTGGATGATCAAATCAATTTTGCATTAGTTGTTCAGTTTTACTTACCAAGTTTGATAACGGTCAGCAAGTATGGAAGTGTTTTTTTTTAGTCCGAAATGATGTCACTCTACACTTTCCGGATAAAAATATCATTTTATTCATTCTACATGACCGTGCGTCATACAGTCTGGTGCCTGTAAGTTACCAGTTGCTAAACCATACAAGGGATACTGGGGTTCTGACAATATTGCAGCTGTCGCGAGACAGCGCCCTCAACTATTTGCTCCGTGGCAAACTTTTTCGTCATTTTGTGGGCGGGTCACTGTTTGGGGGCAGACTTTGTAAATACATGTACTCTACACCCAACCGAAAAAACTGGGACCCCACTGTCTCGTTTTTAAAGCCTATAACTAAAAAAAAATTCAATCCTTTCAAAATTTTCTTTTTTCTCAGCTGAACATTTTTTTCCTAAGAACAGAAACCTTATTTTGAGTCAAATCCTGCTCCTTAATTGCGATGCAATTCTTATTTTCACCCATACTAATGGAAAACTTCTCCCAAGGGCCGAATTTTTTTCGTTCGATGTTTTATTGGAAAGCTCATAAATTTACTGATGCTGGAAAACCTACTACTGATAAATTGGACACATTATTTGACGGAGTAGCCATTAGCCCAAAACAAAAATAAATGTCGTAAATGTTCCAGCATTTTGAACGTAATTTTGGAATTCATTATCTCTATGCTCACTGTCCTATCATGTACTGCCACAAAAATCGAGAAAACAAAGCTTCCAAGATAAACCGCAATCACAGTTGTACACAATGTAGAAACGCCACCAAAAACCTCCATATTTTAATCATATTTCTGTTTTCCTTTGGAAACCACAACACCCTTCACTGACTTTTAAGGTTTTAATAATTTTCATCTCTCAATACCCCATGACTTATAAATCAAAATAAAACAATGTTCATTTTATCAGGGAATAAATAATATTCCCTTTTAAATCTAATTCGCGTTTAGGGTGAACTGGATATTTTCAGCAAAATGAAAATATGGGAACAAATAATCTGCTTTCTTTTACTTCAGCCTTTGATTTTTTAAACAAGCTCAGTAAGTTGTACTAGTTAAAGCAATTAACTGTGAAACCAAAGTACACCCAACTAGTCAACTTTCAACATTATATATTCCAAGAAGCAATGGCAAAACAGCATATCATGGAACCGTACACCTTATTCTGATAAAAAGGACGATCTTAAAGTATGTCATCTTAACAAACATGATCAGTCATTATTTATCCATCTGACACCACAACAAAAACCTGTCACCCATGTTGAAACAAAATAATCTCTACTACTTCATATCTTAGTATTCCTATAGGGTATGGTACCGCGGGTCTGAATAAGTTTGATAATGGAAGATCCTGAATGGTACCCTGGGCTCCAAACTATTTTCTTCAATCTCAGCATTAATACACCATCTCAGCTTCCTTGGTTTATCCACAAGAGTATAATTCCAAGGATATCATTCAGAATAAAATCACAGGATGAGCCTCAGAAACATCTGGAAATCAAAATTCTACGGAATAGTCTCAAAAGCTGGGCTCCCTGAAATATAGCTTAAATCGAATCTGGATCAGACCTCCACAAAAAGTCCCTCTTTATGATTAACTCGTCTCCAGCTGAACCTAACTGTCAATCAGCCACGTCATCAACACTTTCCTTTTACCCAGTACCTTTACTGGTGCACGATACTGATCTCCAAGGATCTCAGATTCAAACTTGGCATTGAAAAATATGTTAACCCAACCCTCTTGTGCATCAGTGCCATAAACTTTCCCCCCAAAACATTGACCACAATACATTTCTACAATTCCTGTGATTTAAACATCACTGAAATAAAAGTTAAACACTACTGAAGTAATCATTTGGTTCCTCTTAAAGCCCATCAAAAAAACACTTGTCTATGTGGTGCTGTTTTTCAAAATTGTTGAAGACAATCAACACCTTCGAATGCCCCTCTTCAACCCTAAAGCAAAAGCGATATGCGTTCTTTGTGCACAAGGCCAATCAAATACTTCTTGTAAGTTTCCCATTTATGAATTCTTTGCAGCGGAGGAATCTCATTCAGAATTATTTTGCTCTGTCTTCCCTCAAAGCATCACAATGCCCATTACTGTAAAGGTGCCTTAATTTCTGAAGCTACTGGTGTGGAATGGCGGCACTGACGTTTTTCCATTTCCCGACAGATGAGTTGAATTTACATTTCTGAAGAAGTGCTTTCTAATTCCAAGTGCTTTTGCGCTGCCAATCTCGAGTTTCTTCATCCCCTGAGAGAGAAAATGAAATTTGAGAAGTAAATGCATGTGCAGAGATGATGTATGCGACGTTGAAAAAGGTTACCCACAGATTCGAAACTTGAAGAGAAGAAACGAATAGGGTTGGAGACTATTTAGATTGAAGATTCATTTACCTCCTAGTTAGGCTCAAAGGCCTCGCACTTGTAGGTGATGTCAAGGTACTTGGGTGTCTCTTTGCAGGGATTCACTCTCAGTTTACGTTTCTTGATCTGTATGCGACACTCTTCACGGTTCTCACAACGCCTTCGCACCTGACAAACACAAATGCAAAATGTAACACTCAATCGTGCCGAATCTTAGAAAGTAGGTCAAAGCTGAAATACAACTTTTCTTGCAATGTAAATGGGCCTGAAACCATCAACATGTCTACAAATAATGTATTTGTCTTCCACGCTCAAGAACCGTGACTTAAAGACTACGAGAAATCCAGGAAAAATCCACATGACATTTGGTGACGATGACTACAATAAAAGTAATGAAATTAAAATGATTAAGATTATAATAATTGGATTTTGTACAAAGCATTTAAAAGTAGCAAAATCCAAATGATCACATTTCAGTAAAATTCACACATATAGGTTAAAAACACTGAAATCTGAAAATAAATACACAAATGAAAATATCACACTTCAGTTGATTTCAATACTAGAAATAAATATTTGTAAAGTTCTTGATTAAAGGTAGCAATTTTTGTTACCCTTTTCTCGAGACGTTTTGTGGGAGCTCGGCAGCTTGTGGTTAGGATGTATTTGTTGTAAGCGCTCTGGCACACCTCGCTTCCAGTCTGCCGGCCGTACTCTGCCTTCAGGATCCTAATGCGAGAGCCCTTACGGCACTTGAGAGCGATCTCCCTGTCCTGGCATCCCCGCATGCTCACCACGTGGCCCAGTCCCTCCTCCCGGAGGGCGGGCTGCGCCGAGCAGATGTAGCCCACCGTCAGGACGTTGTCCGTCTGCCGGCACGTCTCGCCCAGGTGGTAGGCGGACGCCTTGACCTCCAGCACCCGGCCGCCCTGGGAGATGTGGTTGGAGAGGATGCCCATCACGTTGGGGGCGTGGCAGTCGGGATCCGTGGTCGCGCCAGCACTGCCGGGATCGGAGAAGCTGTAGTCAGCCGACAGCAGATCGACAAAGAGGTCTCCGCAGTCAATGTGCAGACTTTCACCTTGGGAGACGACCTTCGTGACGACATTCTGAGCATCTGAAAGTCAAAGAAAGCTGACAGGGTTTCTCGCTGCCGAGTCATCTAGCAAGTATAATTAACAGCAAGGCAACTTTAAAAGGTAGCAAAACAGACGGAACAAACTGCATCGATACAAAATATTGCAATAATGAAGTTTATTATTCCAACAGCGCATGCCCAAAAAAGGATCGCTTCTGAGGTCATACTGAAAGAGCAATGCATGCACGCGAGGTCTGCCCTGTCAATGCAGCCACGCAAAGTCTCGCGAGCATACTATGTTCTCGAGATGACCCTGTCTTATGAAAAAACCAAACGTACTCAAATGAGACGATCCTCTAATTACTCACCGAAGCACTGCTTCCCGCTTCCGGCGTACTTGTCGTTGCAAAGGCAGGTCTGCTTGTAGTCCACCACCCCGCAGTGGGCGTTGACGTCACAAGTCAGTGGATTCTCGCTCCATTCGCCCCCCGGCAGGCAGATGAATTGACCGGTGCAGTGCTCGTTGACGACCCTCTCCTCCGGCTGAATCACAGGCAGAAGAACAAATTCGGTAAAAATGACAAGACGTCTTGACTCTGCTTCCAAAGAAAATATTGCAAAGGAATACACAAGTTGGATTTGCCCAGTGCCTGGACGAGCAGAACAAGAACAGATGACTTGTGCTGTAATCGAGTCCACCAAAAGTCCAAGCAAGTCCATTACAAGTCCCAGCAAGTCCATCGCAAGTCATATTATCTCAAGCCAACTCACAGGGTGTTCAAATGAACTTTTGTGTCTAAGAAATGATTCAATATTGGTCCGGTTGAAGTAGTCTTTTAAGAGGAGGCCGGCGGCATGGGGTTTGAAACAGTTGTTATTGATGCAGAAAAACAAACCTGGACAAAAGACAGGGTAAGTAAGCTTGTTCCAAGGGTCAGAATTGACAGAGGGTGCATTTGGCGTCAATGTTCTGCACATAATCCCCCCAGTCTGATGTAACTTGCTCTTTTCTCTCGTTTATAACACCATACCTGGTGATAAACGCCCAATCGTCTGCAGCCACAGTTAGCCGACGTCAGGCACTGGTCTGCGTCCTGGAAGTGGCCATTGTCTCGACATGCACACCCCTCATAGCACCTATGGAGACAAAGGCACTATGAAACGCACCTCCACACCCTTTCTGGCATGGGTGACAATATCTTGAGTTGCAATAAACAATAATGACGCTATCACTGTGCTCGGTTGTATGGATCAAAATTATGAAGACTCAGTTTCAAATTTCAAGGAATTATCAGGTTTATTTCATGTTGAGAATGATTGTATTTAAGTTTCACATTTGGCAGGGAAATTCTCAGCAACTTTCATGTGAAGAACACTACAGGCAACGTATGACCATTTTAATAATTTAGCACACCTTTCAATCAAAAGAGAGCCTTAACCAACTACTGACAAGGGCCTGCCCGAGTTTCTTTTTGGCAAAAATTTTTATGAATTCATGCGATGTTTCTGTACCTGTCCATGGGTTCTCTTTCAGCATACGGATCACCGCAGGACTTGGGGCAGGACTGGACGCAAGCGCTGTACATCTGCCCGTTGGGACAGGCCATTGCTAGAAAGGATACGGCGGCCAAAAAAAGAGTTGTCACAAGTGCAGAGTACTTCTGATGGCTTTGACAAGAAATGCCAATCGCTGGTATGATTTATGATCTTATCACATCTAAAACTAACAAGTCACAATCTGATGGCACAGCAATTTCAATGGCGATAAATGTTCATTAGCAAATATCAATGAAAGCTGGTCACACAGACAAAAGCAACATCAAAGGGAAGTACAAATAAACATTATTTTTGATCAAGGGATGTACGACAGGGAAGAAACAAAATGAAATCTCTGGCAGTCATTCCATGAGGTTGGGGCACAATTTGTGACAGTGTCCTTGTTACATGGGTAACTTTTATCACCTGTCATGACCTGTAGAGTAGGTCATTTACTCTGTAAACATAACACACCCCTCTGTATTCAGCCTTGCAAGATGTATAACAATGTCAATTTGGAATCCACATGCAGGGAAATAGCGGTTCATTTTTACGGAACCCACGTAACAATGGACACCTTCACAAATTGTGCTCCAACCTTAGGGAACGACCCAGTTAGGAATTAAAGGCATTACAGAACACTCCGAGAGCACCCAGCACCAAAGAATGAGTGTGCAAACCATCGTAATGTGTGTATATTATCCTATGCACGTGAGCAAGTGCACGAAAGCCGTACGTCATGCCCCGGGGATGTCACTACCCGGTAACAATGAGCCCTCTGTCATTCACGCACCGAAGCCATAGCACCGACAAGCACTCACTTACCACACTGCCCTCCTCTGTAACTGGCCCTCCAGTTGTCAATGACGATGCCTTCGTCCAAGCAGATGTCGGCGTACTCGGCCAAGGCCTGGCACAGGAATTCCTGGCTCGGGAGTGTCGCGCACATGTCATACATGCACTTCCGGTAGTACTCCTCCGGGTTCACTTTGCCAAAGCAGCTCCTGAACACACCTGTTTTAAACCCCCCCCACCAAAATACCAATTATATTTATTGGCTTCTCAAGGGTAGCTGCCATCCTCACGAAATGAGAAAGTAGGTTCTACTCACTGCTACCCCTGTGTTTCAACAAATCTTTATGGTTTCTGAAATCGAGGAACTGTAGTTAAACCATAACAAAACCTTACTTATTGATTTGCAATTCTAACCCTACACAACCCTTCAAAATCAACAAGAAAATTTGAAGAATTTGTTGGATCCAAAAAGGTACAGACCATGTATTATTTACTAGACAATGGACTTGATGTCCCTCGACAGCTCATGAACAAATAATGCACCAATGTGACAGACCTCGAACATTCTTGAGTTCCGAGCACAGCCCAGCGGCCTCGTACGCCCGCGTCGGCCACACGACGCACGGGTGCAGGTTGATGAGATTGGTGTGGACAAAGGATGGAGCATCAGAGGCGACACGCCAGCTGGACCCGAAGGCATTCATGTCGTCGACCTGCCAGACGGTCAGTCAAAAATCTAATTTCCACCAATGACTTATGCTTGAGTGAGGAAACTTCCATTTCCAGTCAAGCCCACTGCTCTCGTTGACATCAGCATTTCACACATTCTGTCTGACACTCAAAGCTTTGCCACATCAAATCACTACACTCTAAAAAATTGTCTTCACGACCCTACGTGGCAACACAACATGCCAAAGCTGAGGAACACTATAGAAGTGAAATCCCTTTTCAGTCACCATAATTATCCGATACTAGAACTTAATACAACCACCAATGTAGTATTCATTACTTCGCAACACTTCGTAGAAAACCATGAGAAACCAAGATTCTTCGCATTAATTATAGCGCATAAATGAAAGTGGTGTGCATTTGTTGGCAATGTACGCATCACATAACCATTTACATTGACAGGAGCTTTCTCCTAATTTCAGTTTCATGTCTGTCGTCTGAGATGGAAGCACAGCCAAGATTTCGGAAACGAGCATTGACATGATCGGTCTCACCTTGTTGCCGTCTCTGTCTATGAAGCCAGGGCTCTCTGTGCTGAGTCCGCGGTAGGTGCCGCACAAACCGCACGTCTGTTTGGCGACGCTGTCCGGCATCCTCACCTGGACGCGGTGAAGGCCGTCCCAGGCCACGATCATCTCAAAGTCCGTTTTCAAAAGCTGTGGCAGAGTTGAGCGTAAAACATTTATCAATCTCAATTAAGTATTCAGCTGTCTCTACACTTCACAAATGCCCTGCGGCTTTGCAGACAGTTTGGGTCATCAGAGTTGCTGTCATCCCACAAGTATTTCTCCCACAGCACTCGGATGGTTGTCCCTACTGTTCTGAGCGGAACTTTGTCAGGAAAAATGTAAAACAAGGATGAAGTGAAGAATTAAGACTTGAAGGTTTACATGGTGAAAGAAACTAGAAGAGTAAAATGATTGCGGTTGCACTATGTATCAATCTCTCTCTTGAGTATGTGTGGTTCTGAGAAGAACCAGGTACTCGTCTTCACGAGTTATTCCCCGGTTCTTCTAAGAACCGCACATACTCAAGAAAGAGATTGGTATATGATGCAACCGCAATCATTTTACTCTTCAAGTGAAGAATAACTAACACGGGGATTAGTGACTCACCAAGTAGTTGCCGACTCGACAGAGCTTGATTTTCCCAAAGTTGAGGTTCAGCGTGTCAGACACTTTCTTGCCGTCCAAAAGGACCACATATTCTTGCTTGAGCTCAATAATCTTCATGAGAAAAATATCAAAGAAGAACAAAACTTGGTTGAAATTACATTTATCTCAAAGCACAAAATATAGATTCGAATTGATTTTGATAACCATTCAAGATTTTACCAAATAAAATCAGCCTTCTCATTGAGATTTTGAAAACAAAAAAGAGTTTTTCACACTCGCTCTTGAAAAATGCTTTATGAGGAAGTGTGGAAACACTGATGAAAGCTTGTTTAAATTGTTCAATGAAAATTGTAATATCCTCGTACTTTTTGCACTTCTTTTTTTGTATTCCCTGGTTTACGGCATAATACCTTGCCATCATAATGAACATGCACAGCTTCGATGGCAGAGACGCTGTTTTCGGTCGGTACCCGGGCCTTCTTGATCATGACGCTGAAGTCATACTTGTTCTCAGGGCAACTCGAGGCAAAGTCATACTTGGAGTCGCCTAAAAACTCAAAGTGTTGCTCACTGAAGTCCACGATGTGGGAAACTCCTGAGGCGCGGCAGCTCACTTCCTCTGCAATTTTGCAACAAACATCGTTAACTGGAAGAAAGGGAGTGGGTATTTTGCCGGCTTTTAAAATAACTGCTCCGTGACAAATTGAAGAGTACACAGATTATGTCAGGGATCTGAAAGATACCAATAGGGATGCAACTGAAAATATATTTTAATTTATGCCAAGTTTCAAAAACAATATATTGTCTTTTTCCAAGTTAAACAAAATAAGTGCTGCTGGTAGCGAGTTTCTTTTTACAGCTGTGGTCAATTGAAAAAAAATTCTTCACTGCACACTGGGATACACTTCTCGTTATAGCTTCAAAGAATCTGATCATTGTTCAATGCAGTTCTGTTACGGCTTAAAAAAAGCTGTTTCAATTATTGTTTCATTATTTCACCTTGTAAAATTACACAGCTGAGAAGAGAACTCAGAAAGAGGCAAGTTCACATAACATAGGTGTTGTAGTTTGGATGTCCTTTTACTGATAACACATCAAAACGTGAGGAATCAACTGATTAGAGTTAGAGATGCTGCCACAAAGTTGAGATGCGTGGAATTCAAATCCGCTTTACCAAATTCGCAGTTTGGCCCCGTCCAGTCATGAGGGCAGCTGCACTTGTAGCCCTGGGACGTCTCGACCGTCACACACTGCCCACCGTGCTGACAGGGGTTCTTGGCACAGGCATTAGCGGGAAGGTCGGCTTTTGGTACAGCTGAAGAGCTGCACTTGTACTTCACCTGTGATGAAAATCAGAGGCATCAAAAACGGCGCAAAGGAGGTCGTTGGTGTTAAGATCTACAACACGGACGACTGGTTGACGTTGCATGCGAGCCATCTTGAAACCATAATATGAAGAGGGAGTGAGGTCTGTCGGAGGAAGAGCTTTTGAAGCATCATTCCTATATGTCCCAACCTGAAAAACAGTGGCCCACTCAAGAGGAGTGGCCCTCGGGGAGCAAAGAGTGTGGGAAGGGGGGGCGTGAGAGGGGCTTGAACAGTTGAACATTACAAGCTATTTCTGTGGGGGAAATTCCAGTCTGAGCCCCCCAACAACAGATCCTGGATGCGCCACCGTTGGAAAAAATCCTCTTTGTAGACTGTTAATCTGGAGACCCTACTTAGAAACAGGCTCCAGACACAAATGGCACTGGATGGCTCTTTGACAAATATCACAGGCCCCGTGAGCAGGGACAATATCTCAGCATCTCAGCTCCCTGTGGGAGTATGGACCTCTATCATGGGACAGCCATCTTGGTTTCCTACCATTCAAAGCAATGTAACCAAACTGAGGCTGGAAGGAAAAGAGTCTGTTCCCTTTTTCAATATGTGAGGTTGCATTACCACCGCCAATGAGTCTACCAGGAACAAGACAAACATGGCAGCATCATGATAAAGGTCTACACAGCTCGATGCTGCCATTTCAGATGCTTACCAAACCAAATAACCGACAATCACCGCTCTCACAGGTACCCATTTATAACCCCTGGGTGGCTGAACCGAGATAATTTCGCGCGAGTGCTCATTGCGGATGATTACCTCCAAGTATTTGAACGTCCTGCCGCAGGGGTTGCTACCGAACACGTGGTTGGCCGCCTGGAGGCCGGTGCACCTGTGCTCGCCGTGGCACAGCTCCTGGACGACCTTCAGGGAGGTCTGAGCCGTGCAGTCCACACTCTCGACGTGGCCGCCTGGGCAGACCTGACCGTCGGTCAACCGGCCGTACACTGCATCCACAACCTGAGGAATGAGAGAGCATAATTCCTGATAACGGCCTTCCAGGAAAAACGCTGTTACGGTTAAAGAGGCAGGCAATTAGTTTATCGCTCAGCACTGACACTCACTTTCTTCATTTCCTTTGCTCTTGATTAGATGGTTAAGAAAAAAATCAGGATTAAGTGGTGCAACACGACCTTCTGTTTACTAGCGGAGACATCTTATTGGTATCACCCAGATGCAAAAGTCTCATCTCATGAATACCAAAAGTTATGGCTGTGGGTTGACATAGCGTGCATAGTAATGGAAGCCGCTGGCTATAAACTGAAGCCACTTCCCCTAGACATGTGTTACTCCCAAGCCGCAGCCAGCTTATTCGGACACGGCTATCAACCCACCTCTATGTACAAGTCTCCACAGTCAATCTCCATGCTGTCTCCTTGACACACCCTCTTCATGATCTCCTCCGACACACTCTTGGGCTTTGGGGTAGCAGTACACTGGAGGTCCACCTGCACGCCGAGCCATTCATATGAACATAATTTGAATATCAAGGAAGTTCAGACGATACGAGCAACTCACAAGAGCGCGCCTCCAAGAGTTTGCAAAACGTCGGCCAATCACAGTGCGTGAAATCTGTCGACCCTTTCCAAACGCACGCTGGGTCGACAGATTTCGTGACTGGATAATGTGTTTGCAAACTCTTGGGGGCACGCCACTGTGAAATGCCCGAATTCAATCCAATGCTGGTAATAATTGATGTATTAAATTATGTCATGTGTCGAAAAATTCTAGTTGACCAGAAATTTGACTACAGTCGGCACATGCCCAAATGCCTCAAACAGACAAGCCACCTCTAGATATTTGCTGACGCCATAGCACGGGTCCCCAAACACCTCCGACGTGACGTCCACGCTGCAGTCCTCCCGCCCTTGGCACTTGGCCACGAGGGCGCTCATCGCCGACGGCGCCGAACACTCCCCCTTGGGCTGCGCCTGGGTGGGGCACTTCTCAAAGTCCTCATTACGGCCGTACACCGCCTCCACAATGTCGATATACTTGCCGGGGCCGCAATCGATTCTCAAGACCTCACTCTCGCAGGTGAGCAGAGCCTTATCATCTTGGATATCTGTGAGCAGAGGACGTCAACTGTAAGGACACTCATGTCAATGCACACAATTTGTATTTGCCATTGGCAACATTCACCAATTCATTCATACTCTAGAAATGAATCCAACTTACAATCGCACATCTATTTATATCATTACCCTTGCCACTGTCCTGGTCACTGCTGTCCTAGTCATCCTTGTCAAGGTCGGCAAGTCATCAATATCAAAAATTATAGCTTCTGTCATTGCATTTACCATTCTCGACTGTCAACTTGACTTTCCAAGTCAGGTTGGCTTACTGGTACTCTGTCCTGACCTTCCACCTCTGGGGGCCTGGGTTCAAACCCTACCCAGGCCAACACATGGATTGGGTTCACAGTCCCTACCTGATTCCATGGGTTTTCCCCTGGACTACTGATCCAGGGTTTTTCTCCCAACTCTAAACTCAAACATTTCGGCATAATCTTCTCCTCCAGTACTTTTGCTTTGCACTGGTTACGCATAAGAAATAAAAAAAATAGGTAAGATATCTTGATCATCATAAACTTACTGGTGCACTGTTGCCCATCACCAGAAAAGCCGTCACTGCAGAAGCAACCGTACACGCCATCCTTTGATCCGCAGGTTGCGTTCTGTCCGCACTGGCCCGGCAGATACATCACCTCTCCGTTCAATCCACACATGCCTCTCTCCGTGCATCCAGTGCGATAAAAAGTGGTTCCCCGCTTCATTGACAAAGCAAAACAAAACAAAAAAAATTAAAAACGTGAGTTGTCATTCTGTTCGCAGCTTGGTTGAATCCATCGGACAATTTGGTGATTTTTTATGCATCTTCAAAATCTTGGTATTTTCAGCCGATTAATTATTAAACGGAGAGAGATTTAATCATGGGAGGCGCAGTGTCTTTTCAATGATTCTGGACAAAATTGTGCCAAATAAAGAAGCAAATTACATCAGCAACGGAAAGATTACTCTCTTAACCAATTGAATTCTGAAAAAAAAAGCTGTTTTGAAACAGAACCCTACAAATCCCCTTGAGATTTACACTTGCAATAAAGTGCCGCACGTGCATAAAAGTACACATCGATATTTGAAATTCGTAAAACTTTACAGCTGCATTAAGCATCATCCTTGCTCACACAGGACGAGGAGATGGTAATTCAGTGGTGATAAATGTTGAGTGGGAGATTGTTTGGCCCCCCCTCGATAGAGCCTCCCTCATTCCACCGTGGGTTAATTATTAGAGAAGCTCTTGTGCAACAGAGACATGCCGTTATCAGTGGCACGTTCCACACCTTGATTAATTACAGGAAGGAAAGCTTGCTTAGTTCAGATGTGGTCCAACTACACCGATAATACACATGTTGAGGCCTCAACCCGACTACAGTCTCCACTCTCTTTGATCTCAGGGTGATTGATTTTTTTGGGAGTTCACAATGTCTCGCTAAAGAGAAATGCCAGCCCGTAGAGTCCGCCAATGACTTGTAAGACAAAGTGCCCACTTTCTCGCTAGACAAACAGTGTGCGGCTTGGATCCATTACACCTGATAACATGCATATCTCTTAGATAATCACTCAACACCCCCATGAACACTAGACACTCAGCTCTGCAGAAAAAGCCTGCTTGCTGAAATGAAACTGAGAGTCTCTCAATGGACAGAGCTCTCTTCATGGGGTGGGGTCACCGGAACCTGCTTTTGGAGAAAAAAAAGGTGCCAAGAGCTTGGTTGGTACAGCACCCATTCAGACATCCTTTTTACCCATTTAAACAAGAGGAGATCTGAGTGCCCAGTACTGTGGATAACTGGGATGAGGCCATTTCTCTTTTGGCGCAGTGTTGTTCAGAGATGAAGTCCTAATAAGCTGTATTCCATGTAATAAGGATTTTGAGAGGATGCCCTAAGCTGAGCGCAGTAACTAGAGTCACACCACTTCTTTGCAGAGCACTCATGACGTGGCCTACATGACGAAAGTTCACAAGAGTAGCCCCATGGGAAAATTTTGACTGTAGGTGACATCGGGACGGATCAGAGGTCGGGGAGTTTGACTCCAGGGACATTTGAAAGCAGCGATGCAGTCTGAATCTCCTTTGGCAGGGAATGAGAGCCTCGATAATGAACTTGATGTTGACAATCAAGCAGAGCCTGGCAACAGGGCCTGCTTGGTATTTGTCATGGTGTTGATGGTGACGACCAACGTCCTGATCCTAACGCTGAATCCGTTATGCCTGGTCCTCCTCAAACGGGTAGCCAGCATCAACGACGTCACCAAAGTGTTTCTGACAGCTCTGACGGCGTGTGATATCGGATTTGGCATTTTCACTGCCTTGCCAACGACGGTTGAGTACATCGCGGGGAAGTGGCCCTTCGGCCCGGTCGCGTGCTTGGCATCTAAAATTATGAACGAGGTGTTCGTCTACGCTGGGCTGATGTCCCTTTTGTTGTTGACTTTGGAACGCTACGTTGCCATTGTCTACCCCATGCGATATTTGGCCATGCTGACAGTGCGCTGCTCGCAGTTTATCACTGCCTTCACGATTATAAGCTGCATCGTCATCACTGGGCTTGTTGACGGGTTAAATGCACACTCTTGCACATGGAAAGGACAAAACCAAGGCCCAAACAACATTCTAACGACACTGATCCCCCTGGTCATCATCATGGGCCTGTACGCCCACATATTGATTATCGCCCGAAGGCAGGCCCGTCGTATTGCACCAGCGCACCTGATCGGCCACCATCAGCCCGCAACGAGGACCCTGACCACCATTGTCATCATCGCCGCCGCATTGCTGATTGGCTGGATGCCGGACATGGTGCGGATCATCGTCCAGCTGAAGACCGATGTCCCGGTGACCCTGGATGCCCTGTGCGACGTCCTCTTGATGACCAACAGCTGGCTCAATGTCATCATTTACTATTTGAGGAATGCGGAGATGCGGAAAGTGTTTCGCTCGTTGCTCTCCGCTCAGTGGCATCGAGTTTCAACGTGCCTTCGAAACAAATAGGCCACCAAAGCATTCCCTTCTCAAACTTCATCTTAAAGTGGATTCATTAAGCGCTCGTGTACTTAAACAGTACATACTCTTGTAGTCTGATTGGGAATGTTAGTCCGTCCAGAGCCAAAGTGACCCATCGGCTTTGTGTTTATCACCTGTTTTTTTGACTGAAAATGACCAAGAGTGCCATGCACTGATGACGGCACTTCACTGACTAAAATGTTCCACACTTTTATCACAAACTTTTCAAAAGCAGTGCCATTTGACTGTGAGTGTCTCAACTGTTGGAACCAAAATGGTGGATTATGCATCAGAGCATAACACCTGCATGATGTACAGCACACATAATGATCAGCCATTTTGGTTCCAGAGTCTCAAGGTGGTGCTGTTATCCTTGACTCAGTGGCCGAGTTCGGGCGGCTTGTTCCCGTATGTTCACGAACAGCTCGATTTGTTGTTCATGGGTCGGCCGCTCGAACAACGGGAACAAACAACCGGTTGTCACTGGTAGTTAGTGAGAAGCAACATGGAACATGGCGGCGTCCATGTAGGCTAAGTTATTCAGAGTTAATGTTTGGATGGGCTGAATTCTTTTTTATATAAACAGAAACATTCATTTCTGTGTTACGGAAAATAATAAATGTTAAATTTTACAAAACTTCCCAGTGTCTATGCCTTTGAAAGCCATCTCTCTACTTTTTGCAGCTGTTCAAAAATCAAAATCTCACGAGTTTTTCCGTGTGTTCCTATAAAACCCTGACGAGGAGGTGGTGTGTGATCCTGTTCCGAGAACAGTGTTCTTGAGTCGTGTTCCCGCCGTTCGAGCACCAGAACAAGAAACCCCTGTCAAGAACAGGACGCCCGAACTCAACCATGGTGTCTGCCATCTTGTGCTTTTCATGCCAACGGTTCTGTAATATCCATTGTTATGCTAAGTGATTCAGTATGGCGGCTAACCCAATTGTGTAAAAGGAGAAGCAAAAATTGTTAAATTTTCTTGCGTTTAGTTTCCACCTATTAGGCCAGGCTTCAGCATTCCTTTCATCTGTTCATTTGGTCAAGTTCAATTCTTTCATTTGAGTTTGCACACCGGATACAATAGGTTCCCTCTGTATTTAATTATGAAAAAGGCTCTTGGTAACCAGTGATGCAACTGTGGCTCAGGGCCCAGTTCCAAAGGGTAGACTTGATAATCCAATGACCCATCGTTTAGCTGACGATCGTCATAGTATACTGACTACAGTCATTGCTCGGGCTTGCTTTATGAATACTGACGTCACTGGATTGAAAATGACACCACACAGAAAATCATCCAAAGAAACTTAGTTCTGTGAATTGTGTCAAAGCAAAAATTTGGGCATGCAACACTTACCTCAAAGTAGCAGCCGTTATCCGTGCACCCACACTCCGAGGGCACCACGCACAGCTTGTCGCCCTCCTTCAGTAACCCCTCAGGACACTGGCAGGTCTCCTCGCACGGCCTGGTGCAGGTCTTGGGGGCATGGGGGTCACCGCAGGTGGCCGGGCACGCACTACCACAGTGCGTGTAGATCATGCCAGCAGGGCATGTGATCCCTGGAAATGTCAATATTGTTTTTTTAATTTTTATTCATTCTTAATCTAGACGTAACATTCTATGACATCTGAGCATCTCGTCACAAAACCCAAAGTTTGACATTACTGGGGATATCTCTGCATAGCCAGCTCACAATGTCTTCATCAACTTAAACGAGGCTCGAAGCACCTAGAGGAGGACTCAGTGTTTGGGAAGGCATGAAGTCAGTGCTCAGTGGTCCGACTCTCCAAGAAATTCTACTTCTGGGATTGGTGAAGACATCGCGCTCACCACAGCACTTCCCATTGTTACTCAAATGTTCAAGTTATGTTTACCATTACATTGAATTAAAAGGCTTCCCCCAAAAGCTCATACCTGATCCACTCTAAAAGACTTTGGAAAGAACAGATGCTTCAATAAAGCTTGGATAACGATAAAAGCATGTGTTGAAGAAAACCTATTCACAAAATGGCAAAGATCCCATTCTAAATACGTGTACCCACTAACAAAACATTTGCATAAGATTGTTTGAATACTTGAAAGAAATGTTTCTCATGGTAACTTAAAAATAGCATGCTATTCCTGAGCGAGTTCAAAGTGTTGTAGCCGAGACCATTCCAAGACCATTCATGAGATCAGACACAAGACCAGACACAAGACCAATCACAAATAACAGGGTGAACAATGACGAAGGAGTGCTTTTGTTGCAGTTCATTTGAATAATTTGTGGCTTGAGTTTAGACCAGAGGTCTTGCGTTGGTGTAGCGTTGGTCTTGTGGGGTCTTGTGGGATTTTAAGAGGTCTCAACTACAACGCCACTAGTTCATGTACAGATATTCTTAATAAATGATTTATTACTAGTAATGGAATTTCTTTTTTAAAGTTATTCAATTTAATTTAATTAGTCACTGTCTATGGGCCTCGAGATGGACCAAGAGAGGGTGCTATTTCCTAGCAATGGAGGCTCCTTTGGTAATAGCTGTGCATCGCCGGTTTACAAACGACTAGGAGATGCAAGCGTTGTAGTCGCATCATGACAAACAAAATACATACTCCCGACCAACGCAACTCTTTTCGACCAATGAGGGGGGCTTCAGCTCGAGGTGAATACTCAGAGAGAGAGCGAGAACTTACCGCACAGCCCCTTCTCCCTCCATGACGTAATGACCACACCGTTTTCGGCACACACGTCAGCGTACTCGGCAAACTGGGTACAGCGGGGGACACTGCTCAGCGAGTCCGAGTCGCTGACGTCCTGCAGGCAGTCGTCATAAATCTCGTCCGGGCTGACCACGCCGTGGCAACGCGCAAACGGACCTGCAGTGCACCAAACCAATGCAGGAATCCTTTCAGAGAGAGCCTTTTTGGGTGTTCCTATGCCTATTTGTCATACATTTCCTTTTTCTTTTTTTAGCACATGCTTATCTTGTTCTTTTATCTCGATATTAGTTTCATTAGTTTTATTGTAATTAGTTTTAAGTTTCTTACTAACAACCAGAATTTGGCCTTTGGGCCATAACGGGGGTGACTTTGTTTTTTTAAACAAACCAATTCGAACTGAAAGTTGAAGGACAGTTGAGAACTGGTGAAATACCACTGGGTCATTCCATGAAGTTGGAGCACAATTTGTGACAGTGTCAATTGTGACATGGGTTACGTAAAAATGAACAGTTATTTCCCTGCATGTGGATTCCAAATTGACATTGTTGTACATCTTGCAAGGCTGAATACAGAGGTGTGTGTTATGGTTACAGAGTAAAGGACCTAGTCTACAGGTCATGACGGGTGGTAAAAGTTACCCATATAACAAGGACACCGTCACAAATAGAGCCCCAACCTCATGGAATGACCCCATTACCGAAGACTATTACTTCCCTTCTTGTGTTTTTTGTTTGTTCTTTTTTTTTTTTGCTTTGAATTTTTTGAATTCGCTATCTCTAGTGAAGTTTTTAGAAGCTCTTGGTTCAACTGAGGGTCACCGGCACTATGGGTCACATGTGCACAGAGCTTGAGCTCCAAGACATGGATGTTGGTTCCCTTTGCTTGACACTTTGTCAGGCAGTTGGTGAGTGAATCCTGATGGGCATAGCATCAAACGTCTCGCTATCTCTTCATGAAGCACGGTTGTACTCCTTTGGAACACGTACAGCAGTCCAGCAGATTTTCACAGAAGTCCTACGTGCACTTCCGTTTTACAACTTGAAATGAGTTGGTCAGGATTAATGAGGTACCGCAACGTAAAAAAGGCTCAGAGTTTGGGGGCGGGGGAAGGAACAAATGATTCTGAATAGATTTGATTTGAATAGATTCTTACCAAGTGGGTCCTTGATTGGGTTGCATAGCTCATTAGCCTCGGCCTGTTTGCCGGGATTGAGGATGTACGGTTTATCCAACAGGCATTTTTGGCAGACCTCGCAGTTCTCGGGATCCACGGCAAAAGTCTCTCCATACTGCATCTCGGACACATCCTAGTCAAACAAAGATGACAAAAGAAAAAAAAAATAGAGATTCGCAGCAAATGTAACAAGGAAATCATGAATTTCTTCACGAGTTGGGTGTCTTTTTTGTAGCCTTCTTTGATTTTGTAAATTTATTTGGCTACTGATTAAGAGACCACTCTCATTTTGCCAACAATTGGTACGGGCAGCCAACGTTTGCAAAAATATTGCCTCAGTTGGTTTCAATTACACATTTACCGTTTTATCTTTAAAGACGGTTACATTTTCACCTAGTATTTTGCAATAGAGTTTTAGTTCGGTGAAGTATTCTTTCACTTTTGTACTAACGGCTGGCCATAGTTTTAGCAGCCACTTGTAGGTAAAAACATGGCCGTGACGTAAAAAGAGCAGACCCAGGTCTCTTCACAAAATAACCGTCAAATAACCTACAATCTACAACAGGCCAATGTCAACAGCCGACTTGGTGGCATCAAGCCAGCGAGCAATACTTCTGCGACAGCAGCATTGATTAGACAGCAAACTTGCAAAACTATTTCGTTTTGTTTCAATTGTCATAGCTAGTTTTGAATCGAGACCCATTTCAGATGGTTTTAGCACCTAACCACTTCGGATATGTAAAATCAAGGGTTGTATATAACCACTCATGCACCGGCCAGGCATTCGCAAGAAAGAGAGAGCAGCCTCTTGACTTACTTGGGGGATGTCGTCTTCCTTGTCGCTGTTGAAATTGCCGCACAGTCCGCAAACGGCATTGGCGTATGACTCCGGCAGGTTGACAATGACCCGATGGTGGCCGTCCCATTCCACAGTGAGACCATACGTTGTTTGCAGCAACTGATAGCAGATGGCAAAATGACAACTCGTAGTTAATACATTCTTAGAACTTGCCACCCTCAAATGCGGAATCCAAGCAGACAATGTAAGAAAAATAATAGTAAAAGATTATAAAACCATTGTTTTTCTTCAGAAGTTGGTGACTGACAGTGGCTCACTTAAAAAAAAAATACAAGATCTCAGTTTTTCTTTTGGGCTTACTGCACTTTTTAAACATAACTTTTTCTGACGCACTTGCAAATAAACTTGATATTTAATCTAAGCCATATACAGTAACACTTCCAAAGTATCGTATTGGTGGGAGGCAATCGTTTGTGATTAAACATTGATAACTGTGCTAGACCTCCATCGAACATGACCTGGACTGCCATATCATGATCAAATTCCAGCACTTTTTCCGGACCTGCTGATAATGTGTTCTCTAGAGCTGCGTGTCTGCAGGTAGCCTGTAGAAACAAACAGGCAGATAATTAAGAAAAATAATAAATTGGTTTGTGAAGTCAAGTTTGGTCTACCTACCACCCCGGTGTAGGCGTTGTGGACAACTGACACGCCGTTGCGTTTGACGGGTAACTCGCAAGCTTCTCCGTCCACATGTACGACGCCTTCTTGTTTGAACTCAAACATCTGAAAGAAAACATGCAAATATGCCTCTCCACTTTAGATGATGTTTATTTTGCAAGAAGGAACAAACGTTGGTCCAGAAATCGTCCAGGTACGAGGTCTCTCAAAATATTCACTGAACAGTGTAAACCACTGGGCCTTCAGAATACAAAGTGGCAAATGATATTAGACACAGAAAAAAATTACTTAAATATTGGAAAGAACAGTAAATGAATGCAAACTTCTTTGCCCAAGACCACTCACTATGTTGTTGGTGAAGATGTAAATCTCGCGGCCGGCAGCAGCATTGTTGGTGAGGATGTCAAACGTCGGCGTCTCCCCGTTTGCGCAGTCTTTGGCCAGGGTGTACGTGCACTCGCCAGGGAAGTAGAAATGCCGGCCGTCAAACGTGTGGTAGTGGGAGTCTCCCGCACTGCGACACGAGCCCTCCACTGCGTACAAAGTTTTGAAAAACGTTGTAAGGCGAAGCTGAATATGAAACAAGTTTTTGTCCAGGCTTCTGAAAAAGAGGGCAGCAGGCATTTTTTAACATTAAAGATGGCAGATTTTTCCAAGATGGCCGATGGAATTTTATTTTACCCATTTGTTGACACTGAAGGAACTTCCACCCTTAAGTTTTCTTTCTACACATTCTGTCATAACACAAGTAAAAACTCAAAAGACATTGCCAAAAAAAAAAAAAAATGAAACCGGAAACAAGGGTGGGAAGCAGGTAAGGACAAGAACCCAGTTTGTCCTTTACTCCGCCTTCTATAGTACGTTCTAAATGGACACCTAACTTCATTTGCCCGGCAAGTGACACATGGAGGCATAAATGCGGGTGAAGTCATCTATTCAGGAGGGAGGTACCTCAAAGGATATGACCCCAGCATTGAAAAAAAAATAAATGAAGTTCTCGTTTTCTTTTCTGAGGTCTCAGTGAGGGGGCTGGCGGAGAGGGGGCATGGTGCTATGCACCACTGCAGAAAGCGCTGTTAACCTCGTAAGTGCGTTCGCGCGGTTACTCCGGTTAATGCGAGAAGGATGCGTGCGCATTACATTCGGGTACAGGAGTATACTCCCCCTTTAGCGAGAGAATACTCTTGCTCACCCTCAGGTCGTAATCCAGCCATTCGAGTCCTCAGGAGTATACTTGTGTTAACGCGAGTACCTTGCTCGAACGCACCCCAAAAGTCCCAAACCTCTAGCCACCGACACACATGTAAGCATTCTACCACGCACGCTAATTTGGCCCATGTGCTGACTGAAAATATTAGCCTCAGTAGATCTCACACAATTATTTTTGCGCACTCAGAGGGAGTTAAGGCTACAGATCAATCAGTCTGTCAACCAATGGGCTGGCGGATACAGCCTTACCGATCTCGCATCTGCTTCCCGTCCACCCCGGCGGACACTGGCAGACAAACCCGTCTGCATCCAAGCCTGACGTCTGCTTACAAGTGCCTCCCTGCTCACAGGGGCTGCTGGTGCACGGGTCAACTGTAAAGGAGAGAGTTTGTAACAAGTGTGTGCGGAAAAGTTGCAAAGTTTGCCTTGATTTGTGAGTGGAATACTGGCATGCCGAGCATTTCCGAAGAAAGTTAGATACACCTATTGGTTGCTATATTTATGTTCTGTAGGAGACATTGTGAGGAAAACTGATTTGCACTTTCTTTAAAAAAAGGCATCAAATGCACCCAAACAGACACAGAGGAGGTTAACTTTCGATTGCACAAAGAAGTTTACTGTAGCGAGATTTGAACCTGCAATCCTACTGGGATAGTACTCTACGGAACGAGCTTTCCAACTCATCCAACCCTACAACTTAAGAACAAGCAACAGCATAGATTAACATCAGCATGTCACACTTATGAATGTGCAACTAAGAGCCATATTCATCGACTTAACAATGTTGCGTTTGACACCCCGTCAGACAGGCACAATACCACCACAGGACCGAAATAGGACATCCAGCCTGAATTCCAGCCACAAGCTACTTCAAAAATACTTGAACAGCAACAAAAGCATTCCTTTGTCATTATCCACCCTGCAACCATAGTTACTTGTGACTGGTTTCGGGAATGGCCTTGCGAGGGTCTTCACTACGACACCCCAACTTAAGAACTCTACAACCCAGAAAAATCTGACCAAAACGTACGGGTGGGAACTATGGATAAAAATATGCCAACAGTTCGTTCCTCTGACCTTTTGAGATTGTATTCTCTACGATTAAAATAAAAATACAAGGATATTTATTTACTTGGATGAAACTGGGACGACCAATTTCAACCAGAGGAACTCACTTGAGCAGCCGAGGAGCTCCAGCCTCAGCCCGATCTTCAAGCCCCGCTGCCTCTTGGGTTGGATGCGGATGCACCTCGCCGTCACCGGCCGATCCAGGTAGTTGGTCCTCGGGGTGCTGGGGTTCACGTTGCCCTCAAACAGCTGTTGGCGAGAGAAAAAAACATAGACGGTTGGAAACTGCGAGTCATCTATGTAGCAGACTCAAGTCCGACCAAACGAGCATTCCTCGTGATATGCCTACAATTTTTCTACAAGCTGCTCTTTCGCTATCATCCAAAGCCGTTCATTAGGTGTCTTCCAGAATCTCTGCATTTATAATCCAGATTTTGGGTTGGAGGTTAATTGAACAGCTCTTTTCTTTCATGAATGAAATAGAAGGAAACCAACGTACTACTCTCTACCCAATACACTGCTCTTCAACTCCTGTTAACTCAGTGTTGACCTACGGTTTGTGAAGAAAATTCACAAATTCACTTGGGTGGGCCTCAAACCAATGTCCTCCTGCTTTGTACTGATGTAACCTTCTTACTAATCGACTACCAAGCTTACCGAGGGGAGCTCATCTAGCTAAAACCAGCCAGCCAGGGCAAAATAAATTTCCCCTCCCCCAACTTAAAAAAAAGATGGTGATGACCTGACATACTAACTGTCTTCCAAGACAGCATTCCAAAATGATTACCTGACGTTGCCCGTTGGGCATCCTCACAAAGTCCCAGTGCTCACAGTCCAAGCTGTGCTTGACGAAATAGGCGATGAGCCAAGCTTGCCTTCGGAAGGGTCGTCTCCTGCGCCGGCCCCACTTCTGTCCCAAGTACTGCTGCACCACGCTCCTCCAGTCATGCTTCGAGTGCCTGCCCTGAGTGATGATCCCGGACAGGTGCCGCTGCTCCCCAAGATCAATCTTACAAAATGATGGGAAGGAAGAGGCACGGTGGATACGTCCACTTCAAATGAAGCCCAATCTAGCACCTCTTATTCTCTTGGGTGTGTGTGTGAAAACTGGCATTGAATTGGAATTCGGAACTCCTCTGAACTGCTCTCCAATACAGGTCAAGTTTGAGTGAGAGTTACCCGTGGATGGTTTAGACCATCTAGCCGACCATCTGGAACCGGGCCCCTGAGGCAATGTCATATATAACGCCAACGGGCAAATTTCACACCCACCTGCAGGTATGGTCTCCTGTCCCTCCGTCGTGGAGTCCAGCCGCTCCGCATGCCCGTCTGGCTGTACAGCGTATTCAGGCGACCCCGGGCCGGGGTGTGGCCCTTCACATGACTGCTTGCCGAGAACGCCTCATCAGGAATTGACATCTTGTCCATACTGAGTCCCATTTCACCCATGCATTGGGCTGAAATGCGAAATTCAACATGAAAAAGATCTGGCTAACAAGTTACGTCAACGTTTGAATTAAGATATTCCTACTGCAATGCATTAAGTGATAAAATAGTTGAACGGAAGCTAAATTTCTCGATTCAGTCAATGACAAAAAGACACACCTGGCGGTACAGGAACTCCATTGGAAGCTGTGATATAAAACAGAGATAAGGGAAATCATGAATGTCAACGCATAGCTAAATAGCAAACCTACGTAAACCAAACTGGAACTGTAAAGGGCTCAGCCGTTCTCACCCTACCTCGTACATATTCATGACTGAGAGCCCACCTCCGGAGGATCCGCGCACAAGTCAAACAGGGCCATCACACAGTTCAGTGAAACCATGACCCAGGTGAGGCAGGCACCCCTGACCATTCGCCCTAGCCATGCTGCATGCTCACAGAACATGAACAGACGGTGGCACACCTACGTGCCCTTGCTCCTGAAATTTTAATGGCACCTGAACACGATTTCTTTTGGCTGGCAAGGTAACTACATGTAGTTTGTCAACTCCCAATATCTCAAGGAGCTTAAAGCGACTACCCACGCTCAAACCATGATATTTTTGGATGTGTCACCATCTTCATCGGGTCGCTATTTCATTTCAAACACCGTCTCCCTCATAAGTTCAAGACAATTCAATGTTGCCTTTTTTGGTGGAAAAGGTTAATTGAAACATGACAGGTGCTAGGGTGTCTTTGCAAAGGAATTACTTTGTAACCTTGGAAGCTGGACTCAAATTTGGACTCTGCAGAACTAGTCACACGATCTTTAGTTCAACCTGCAGGATGAATTGTTTTATGAAAATAAAAAAACAGCTTCAGGTAGTGAGACGAGAGATGATAGAATACCAAACATCTACGAATGAAATCCAGATGCCGGAAGAAGTCTGTCAGAAATGGAACAACATGGACGTCTGGTGGCTCCAAGTCCTTGGCCTCAAACTCCTCTTTAATATTTCAAGCTCTACGATCAGTTTCAAGCATTTGTTGCTGGAAACCAGTGAAAAATATACTTAAATTTAGCCTCGTATAAACAGTAAGCAATAAGCTTGTGGCCGTGAACTTGAAGGACTCACTTCGTGACACGGAAGTCAGATGCAGGAAAGATAGACAAGACTTTGGATGACCCCAAGAGTGATCACTTACACTGCAGAACTGCGACAGCGGAGAAGGCCCGTTTGCCCTGCCCGCCGTTGAAGCGCAGCGACAACCCCGGCTTCATGGTCTCATAGTTGGAGATGTCGCGGATGTGCAGCCACTCGTAGTCCGTCGTCTCTTCCCCGTCCTCGCTGGAGTAGAGCGGGTTGCGCTCGTACAGGAAACCGATCACGTCGCCGGTGTGCACTGGTATCCGCTGCTGGTCGTTCAGCTCGTACTCCATCTCTTTGTCGACGGGGCCAGCCGGGATGTGGGTGCTCCCGATGAGCGTGTAACCATTCGGCTCCGACTTCAGGGGTCGCAGGACCCATGCCTCCAGCGGTTCCTCACGGGCGTGGATGACTTTCCAGGCCACGACGTGGCCCATGCAGTTGATGGGGTCGCCGGCGTTGACGACAAACCAGTTGTCCGATGTAACGTGGCGCTTGACCGGGAAAGAACCGATCTCTGCATCACATAGCTCTGAGCAGACGAAACAAAATCAAACCACTGAAAATCAAACGAACATGCTCACATCACAGAACAAACGGGCAATTTTGACAAAAAAATCCCATTTTTCTGTTTAACTAGGACGAGTAGGAGTGGTTAAGATATGGTAAAGCAGTATTTAACAATGACATGGCTGAATCTACTCGATCCAAGCCAGAGCCGGGCCAAGTTGAAAAAGCCTGGAGGCCATGCCGAGTCATGACTCAAAGAAATGGGACCGAGTCTGGACTCAAGTCATCCTACATTGGTACTCAAGCATAGTAACATAGTTTAATTTCTGATAACACTCGTCAACAGAAGTTCCACATATTTTCACTATCCTACTACCAATATTGCACTTACGTTTGCAGCCTTTCACCTCCAGGCGCATGGTGATTTCGCCGTAAAACGAGATGGGCTTGATGCGTACGTAACGCGCCCGCATGGGCTCGGCAAACATGTTTGTCACCGGGGTGTTCGTGTCCCTATTTCCGTAAAACTGCAACACAAAGGATCGCAGATTCGGTTGACTGCTTCCCCGTAAGCGTCAAATAGATGTGCCATTAAGCATAACATTGAAAACGGTTTGCTTGTATTCTTTATCTGAACTCAAGCGGCCGAATTTACACAAAGATAAAACCTAAGTGTACCATACTGAGTATTTGTGTTTAAAAGCCCCTTATTTCACATCAAATGATTTCTATTCCCATTGGTGGAACTGTTTGGTCTCAACGGAAAAACTTTTGACAGCCCAATGAAATGCTCCATTACAGAGTGATGTTGAAACAAAATTACGCTGGTCAAGATTACTTCCAACTGTTTAGATTTTACTTCAAGATCAAAACAAGTAATCTAAGTCAAGCACTAATGCAACGTCACACATACGTGTTGAAGTAAAGCGTCCGTGACCATTTAGTCGCTAGGTCCGTCCTTCTCGCCGTTTATTGTGTCAACAAACAAGACTTTGCAACAGAAGATGAAATTATGGACCTGGTGACTATAGACTGACAAACGTTAGATGTTTTGGGGATCAAACTCACGATGGGGGCAACTTTTTATCCCCGCAAATCTGTCTTGACTTTCCAGACGAAAGTCTCCAGAGTGGGGAGAAGGCCCACCCACTAGCACGAACTCACTTCGCTAGTCTGTCTTCTTCGTGCACGTCTTGCAACCGACGACTTGGACGCCCTTAAAATAGAGTTTGGCTGCCTACCTGCTCACTGCCTTTTGTATCGCGCATTGCCGTCCAGGGATCCATGCTGTCCAGTCTGACGTCCACTCCGTAAGCGCTCACCCATGCTTGCTTGTACCTGCCGTGGACCTTCTGACGACTGCCCAGCGTCGTCACGCCAGTTATCTTGGAAAAGGTAAAATTAAAAAAACAATGTTTCCCGTGGATGAAGACTTCATTCCAACGGTAAACACAGAGCGAGGTTGTCATGCGTGCTGTTGAAACTGAGACTCTTAAAGGAGCATCTAAGAAGTCAGAATGCTAGAGAGTGTACCAATGAGAATAGAGCTTGTCCTAATTGAGAACTCTCGCAGTTGGAAGAGTGTACCCAAACGGGAACAGTGGTCTAGGTATGTGCATGTTTAACTCAGGAATGACAAGTTCCGAGTGGGAAAATCACAAATTTTCATCGGAAACTTGCAGCGTTCCAAACAAGAAGCATTCCAGTGGGGCCAGGAATGTTCCAAGTTTTGAGACACTTGCCAAAATCAGGGTATAACAGATCGGCTAGACCACTGGACCAAATCAAGCAATGAAAGCACTTTTGTTGTACTTTGTACATCAAAATTATGCAAGTGATTTTGTCGTAACCAATCGTCATTAAGTTTCAATCCAGGGGCACATTTTGTCACTGAGCCCCAACCCGCTACGGTGTGTAACAATCATACCAAATTTGGGAATCTTCAGGTCTGTCAAGGTTAACCATCAAGGATCACTAAGCCCTAACTAATGACACAGAGGCTTGGCTTTACCTTCCTCAACCCTACAAAATCCTAAAAGAATTCCTGGTTGATTTTGAAGGATCCGAGAAGGGTAAAAGGCAGACCGAGCTCACCTCGGTGGGTACCGCAACGTCCACCATCAGCCACTGGTCAGTGTCGCTGCGCTGCGCCGTCCAGCCGCCCAGCGTGGGTCTGGCGTGCTTGGCCAGACTGGACGCGTCCTTGCTGGAGGAGGAGGAGATCTGGTTGTCGGCGATGCGTCCGGAGGCCATGCCCAGATCCACGTTGCATTCATCCACTGTGAGAGAGTCAGAGCACAAGAGATTAGCGACAGATCGAAACAAAGAACAGTAAGCAGGGTACAATCTCACAGAGCCGCTGAGTGCAAAATCTTGCTTAGCAAAGTTACAAGCTGAGCAAAAATAGCAAGTTGCTAGTCACCAACAATATACATATTATGACCTTTTGGCTGGTAACCTGTTTTGGCTCAGCTTAGCATATTTGTTCACTCAGCAGCTTTATGACATTTGGCCCCAGTTGATCATCGACATATCACTGTCTAACGGCATTATACAATCATACAGTAATGACAGTTTCTCATGTTTTTCTACACCTAGCTTGATACTGCTCTCAAATTTTTTAAACAGTGCATAAATTCGTCTAACAGAGCAGGTAATGCCCGCCTCGAGCAACTTCACAACCTCACAGCACTGAAGTTGGCCAACAATAACATGAGCGCTTTCTCTTCATAAACATCATGCTCATCAGGATGACAAGCATGCATACCACTAGCTGAGTCTGGCTCATGGACCAAAAGGGAAGGCTTGATTCTGGCTCTACCAAATCTGTGGATCATTGATGAGACAGACCATGACTTAAAGCCCTTTAAATGTGAAAGTCGGCCATCTTAGCGAGAATTGTTATGCAAGAATGCCACGATTTTACTTACAACTGACGTCCCTTCGGCGACGACGGCCTGCAATACAAAAAGGGTTGGAAGGTTTTTATCGCCAGCTGGAAACCCCCCATTCAACCAAACTGCAGGATTTTGTTAAACGGAAGTGTAGCTGCAATGAATTTTTCTTCGACACAATTTTTCTGCTTCTTTATACTTTTCTTCAATGTATGAAAACTCTGCCACACTCCTATTTGGTTAAATGCATTGAAAAGTGCACACTATTAAACAAACAAAATTATCCATGCTTTCCTGGACAACTGAGGGCGCTGTTGCTATGAAGTCATCTAGGGAAGACAGCGCATGGCTATTTCTGTTCAATTTGTGAGCCCAGATTTATTAACTGATAACGTTTCTGAGAGAGGGATTGACGGTTTCTTATTGCTATGCACATAAACAACGATGGATCAGCAAAGAAGAGAAAAACTTAGTCCAGAAAAGTCTAAAAAACACAGAACTTTCTGTGTGCAAACTAAAGCAACATTGAGGCTTCTTCCTGAGATGACATCACAGTTTTGCTCATGACTATGGAAATACTCATTAGCATAAAAACCAACCAGGCATTAAAATACCCTTTGAAATAGTGTAACCAAAGTTGAAAATAAGGTTTGCTGAGGCACAAAGGTGCATTTTAAAGGTTTGAAATCAAAACCATTGATTGCAGCTAGCCTTTAAACAGGTTCTGTCTTCAGGAGAGGGATTGTAAGGACTGAGAAAGAGCCCGCGTGTGTTGGGTGAGGCCTTCGCCCCCATTGTCAGGCATCCTCACTAAACTGTTAAAGCACACAGCCCACAAGGATGGACAAATGAGTGTACCTTTGCTCTTTGCAAGTTGCTGCCATAGGCATGCCGAGCCTCGGACTGACAGCTTGTACAGTCGCGTCAGAATCGCGTCAACGCAGCTCTTTGAAATATTGTCCAATCGCGTGGTATAAGAAGTAACGCAGCATGCGCAAAATTACTACGCCACAGATACATGGGAATCACTGAACCGGCTATGTTTCATTGTGCAGAGCTGCCAGATCGAGGCTCTGCATGCTTATGGCGGCAGCGTGCAAAGAGCCAATGTACATTATTTACTTGGCAAAAGGGTCATTCCATGAGGTTGGGGCACAATTTGGGACAGTGTCAATTGTTACATGGGTTACGTAAAAATGAACAGCTATTTCCCTGCCTGTGGATTCCAAATCGACATTGTTATACATCTTGCAAGGCTGAATACAGAGGGGTGTGTTATGTTTACAGAGTAAATGACCTACTCTACAGGTCGTGACAGGGGGTAAAAGTTACCCATGTAACAAGGACACTGTCACAAATTGTGCCCCAACCTCATGGAATGACCCAAATATCTTGGTGACTGTACAAGCAGCAGTGGACACAATGTCATTTACTTGCTGCTGAGAACCTTGGCTCTGAAATCCCACAAATTATCAAGAGAGTAAACTGAGGGGAGTGTATTAAAGTTAACACAGAAAGAGAGGGGCTTTATTTACCTGGGGGGCGAACTATAACGTCCATGGGCATCGCTGCGTGAAACAGAAAGGAGTAAATATTGATTTGTTTCATCAGTGAAATGAAGCGAGGTTCTGCTGCTTCGGAAAAAGGTGTCACAGGGTCCTCTGTAGATTATAGTATTTACAAAATCATGTGTAGTATTTACAAAATCATGTGTGTTGGTGATGTGTCAAGACTGCAGGTGTACAAAAGCAAACCGAGTGTACATTTGTTACTGGAAGTGTCAATTCCATGCTATAAAATGAGTGACCCCATGGATGAAAACGACAAGTAGAGGCCGGTTGTGCACATCGGTACATGTGAAGTACACGGGCACACCATAGGGCAAATCATCGGTGAGATAAATCTATGTGCACAATTCAAGGGACGTCATGGCAAAGACCACAGACGACAGGGGGCCACTGTTTCCACTGCCAAAGTCCGGGCGGGGCCGTCTAACGTTACCTTGACACGCCGTTCCATCTGCATTTGGCGCATAGCCTGAGATGCACGTGCATTCGTAGACGCCGTCGTGGAGCGTGCAGGTGGTGAGAAACTCCGTCTGGTACACGGGACAGAGTCTGTTGGACGGTGGGCCGCACTGGACCACGTTCCCTCCCTGGCAGGTACACTCTTCAGTGCAGGTAATGTCCATGAAAGTTGACCCCAGCTGAAAAGTTTGGGAGAGAAACTTACAGATTTCAACAACCACTTGTCGAGTACAATGCTAGCACTGAACTCATGTAACCGTTTTCCGTCTCGTCAAAAACAAATTTCAAAGGAAATTCTGGCACAAGACCAGTCCCAGGGCCAGACACAAGACCAGACACAAGACAAGCCATAAGGCAAGTCACAAGACCAATCACGAGTAAAAGCAGGCATCGTACCTGACCCGGAGGGAAAAATAGGCAAAAGTTCCCTGCAGACCCCCAAAACTATGACGACTACAGTGCCGAATGTTGAAAATGGAAGAAAGAAAAAAGTCATGAAAAGTGAGAAAAAAATCAGAATCCTATTGATACAAGAAAAAGATCATGCCAGTAAAAGGGTGCAAAAAGACAAAGGAGTGTGCAGCTCATTGGAATAGTTTGTGACTTGATGTTAGACTGGGGCGGGTCATGTGTTGGTCTTGTAGAGTCTTGTGGTGGTTTTATAACCCCTTAAACGCCGGTAGACGTCGACAGCTGCGGCTTTGTGCGAGGATTAGTGCATACCACACATACAGTCTATTCACCATGCAGCTGCTGGTTCAATGGGGCCTGCTGCTGGACAGAGCTTTGCATACCGGGCATACCGCAGCCCAGAAGTCACGGTCAAAAGAATCCCGGCGTTAAGGGGTTTTGGGGTCTTGATCACAACGCTGGCATAGATGCAGGCAGACCGAGAAACAGAAATCCCTCTTTGAACTTGTCAGGCATCTGAGACAAACGTTTCTATGGTCTTCCTTTCCACTGGACGTCCAAAGTCGGACGTCCGCCGGAGTTGAACCTGAAATGCTCTCACCTTGTAGTACCTCCCTTCGTGCTCACAGCCGCAGTTGTCCTCATCCACGCACGAGTCGCCGTCGTCCAACTTCCCGTCCGGGCAGGTGCAGCCGGCCGCACAGGCTCCCTGGCAGCTCCCCGGCGAGAGGCGCAGCGAGGAGCACGTGCTGCATGGCATGACGCACTGTGTGTGATTCAGGTGGCTTGCGCACTCAGCTGGGGGGGGGAACATATCAAAGTCAGCATTCTGGGTTTACTGAAAACTTGATGATCGAACGTCTGCCTCCAATCCACTTATGTAAAATGTTTGCTTTCTGTTTCTCTCATGTTGGGCCCGCAATTTTTTTTTTTTTTTTATTTATTGGATTACGAACATAGCAGGAAATTTTGCAGGGTCAGAGGAGGGACGAAAATTGCAAAGAATCTAACTCTATCGGTCCATTTCTTCTCTTCCAATTAGCTTATCTAAGGGTCAAAGGTGAAGAAGAAAACGGACGTTAATCCCTTTTTTTTTTCAAAACACTAAAAAACTCTGTCAACTGTGAGGCAGCCCACTTCAATGATTTAATGACCACCTCAAGTTTTTCTGATAAATTTTACCACCTGACACTTAAAATAGGCAGGAATGGAAAAACCAAAGCAAAATAACTTTAATCCTTTGAATAAGATCAGTTTCAAATCGTTCAGAATGGTAAAGAGGGACACAGGATGCAAGATCAATTTCTTTTAGAGAGGAAATTGAGGGTAAATGTACTATTCAACTATACAGAACTTTTCGGCCATTTTGAAAACACTCGCTGTTGTTTTAGGCACTAGAATTTTGGCAAACTATGACCACTTGACACATATCAGCACCCCAGGGGAAACCCTGTCATCGGGCAGGCAACTTGGAGGTCAGCCAACAGGAAATTCAAATCTGTGTTGGACTTTGTCCAGCACTTAAGAATTATTGATGGAAAATAAGAGAATAAATACAAGACATCAGGCGATTTCAGGATTACTTGCGTGTCTGCGGAATTTGACACTTGGATAAAATGGGTGAAACATTTTGAGCACGGCTCGGTTAATATCCATGGCAGAACACAACACAGGACTCACTGCTACACTGAGTGTTAGTACTCTCGGAAACCGTTCCGCCTTCTCCTGTGCACTCGTCTCGGAAGTCGTTGATGATGCTGCAGGCCTTGTCCCGCAGACCGCTGCCGTGGTCAAGCTCACAGGACTGCCTCCTGAAGTCGGCAGTGGCTGCCGTGATTGGGCACCCAGAAACTAAGCGAGGAAGAGAAAAAAAAAAAAATTTCAAGCTACCTTTACCGAGCTGGGGACCAGCCAAAGGATGAGACGCTTGCCAAGGAAGCTGCGAGAAATGTCATTTAGAGAAGTCCAAATGGAACTAGGGCAAGCTGAGCAGGAGTTCCAGATGGTGTCTGTCTTCGCATCAGAATTTGAATAACCTGGATTCGCGTCGCCAGGGGTGATTGTGAATGGCCAATGTCATAGGTACTAATGAAATGAAAAAAATGGTTAAGTTTAAAGCTAAGCGAAAATGGTCCAAAATTCGAGTGATGTGGTAACAGACCACACCTATAATAATTCACTTAAAAAAAAAATCATTTAAATCAGTGATGGAACCATTATTTGCTGAACAGTGTGATCACTTTTCGTGGCAATTTTGCAGGATTTCTGTAGGTCTACCAGGTATCAAGCCTCTAACTCTGAACATTTCCGACTGGTATTAAGATTGGCTTACGCATAATTGTGTATTGCCTAAAACCATTCTCATATGGACTTTTATTTGTATTGGTGGCCAACATGGGTAGGAAGTTTAACCTTAGTTCTAACTCGCCTTAAAAGACACTCACGTCTCAAAAGTTTTACAGAGGGATGAATTTTCATCAGGAATTTCTCAGCATTCGCTCTTTGATGTCTTGATGCTAGTGCGATTTTTTAAAAAACTGAATTATTCTTTCAATTTTGTACCAAAGGCCTACCATAGCTGGTCAATTACTGGTAGGTAAAAATGTCAAGTGTGCCAAGAGAAAGGCGCATTTCACTTTGAAGCTTCTGTCGGTCGACGGAAAAACAAAATTCATTCACACAGCAAAAGAAATCAACAAAAGAGGCAGGGCCCACCCAAAGCTTGCGAGATGAACTTGCAGAATCGTTGGGCGATTATCAGCTGGCTGCTGCTGAGGGTGTGGCCGAGCTGGGCCCAGTTGTTGGGGTGCGTGTTGGCCTCGCACGTGCCCACGTCCACTTGCCAGCTGTTGCCGAAAACGACCGGGTCCTGGACAACCTGTGCAAAATGTGACAGGGAGAGGCAGTGGGACTGCGGCTTGTGGCCAACTTGCGGGCACCTCTGAACACGGTGCACTGCGTAAGCGACCCGCGTTCGCGTCACGTGCCTGCAGTGACGACATTCTGTGATTTTTCCTTGGTTTCACCTGACTTTGAAAACTCAAAGCAAATACCGATTTTTCTAAAAACTGGGAACGCTGCTTTAATTGCAATATGTCGATGGCTTCCTGACCAGTTTCTCTTTCTTCTGCAACAGATAAATTTCCTAAGTAACCTCTAAACTGCCTCTCAATAATGCTGTTTCCAAGAAGGACCCTTGTGTGGAGTTAGCTTAGTCATAGCACACAGAGAAACTAGCGCCAACTTCAGCCTTGGCAACCAAACTGGCTGTTCATTATGTGTGCAGCACAGCCTACAGCTATCATCTACGTGCACTGACGAATAAACCATCCTTTTAGTTTTGACACTTCAGACACTCCTGACGTAAATCTCTCTATGAACAGCTGTGGTCCAGACAGAGCACATCACACGAAATTGGCCAGGTGCCAAATAGCACGTACAGCCTACGGTTTTTGGTCAACTTAGTACCCACTGGAAAAAGAAAACGAACAACAAGAACAACCCGTACCGTTCCTGACTTCATCTGGTAGCTACCCATGGGTTGAAACACGCGGGTGTTTCCGCACAGTCCGCACACGTCTCCGCCGCTGTTCCTAGGTAGTCTCACGTCGACGATGTCCTTGTGGTTCCAGATGACTGTCAGGCTGTATTTTGGTACATGCACCACCTGAATATTCAACAACCATGGCAGAAAAATCAGGAACTGGACTGACTAAATAACCAGAAATAAAAACAAACGGGGTGTTTGAGACCTGTTAAACATGCAGGCATGATGCAATAGACAGGTAGATAGGTACACACTTTATTATCCCAACTGGGGAATTTTTTTTTAACCACTTCCTGCCGGGGACTCCGGGATCGGAGACGTATGGTTTATATGCGTGGCCGGGGTCTCCGAACTCGGACAAAGGAAACAAGGCCCTGTAACAAAAGACCGTACTCCGAACAAAAGACCAGGCTGCTGGGCATTACCGGCATTTTTCACTCTCAAAAGTGGTGATAATCCAGCCTTGTTTTGAAACTGTATACCAGGGTTTGGGGCATTGAGAGCGAGCGGATTACCACCGGGGACAAAAGCGCTCCACCACCGCAGCGATGAGCCACACAGCACCGCTGCACGCTAATCTGGCCCCTATTGAAAAGAGGTCAGCAGTGCACTGAGCCAGGTTCGTGAACAAAAGACAGTTATATAACACCGCACAATCTGGGCTCTGTTTACAAGGCTGCAGGCCTGGCTGAAATACTCGGGCGTCAATGAAGATCACCTATCAACTTAGAATAGTGCCTGAAGATTACTTCGTGCGGCTATAAATGAACGTTAAATGAAATAATGAATTTTTGAAGCATTTTGAAAACGGAAAAAATGATAGTCATGCCGGCCCAGCATCATCAACATTGGAAAATGCCCCGGCATGAAGTGGTTAACGCAGTGGGAGTTATCAAATTTATTTATTTATTTATGCTGACACTTAGGATTCTATACAACCCATATACCGCTTATAATATTTACATACAAAAATACAAACAACAGTTTCTTAAAAGAAATAATTAACATTAAAACCTTAAAACCATTCAGTACCCATTTAAGAATAGACCGAAAAAACACATCTCCAACAAAATTAAACCAAACCCAGATAAAAAGTTAGACCCGTAAAAAAGCTGAAAAAGAGTAGTTGTTAAAAACAGCTGGCAATAAAGTCAACAAACTATCTCAGATTATACAGACAGACTGCACTGGGAACAAAGGAATTGCTCTAATTGTGTTCCCGCTGTAGAAGACCGTACTCCCTTTGACTCAATAAAAACTGAGAATGCAGGGGATTAGACGGATTTGGATAGAATGAGGTCCACTTTGGTACACATTTGTGCATTATAAAGTGCATCCGGATTTTGTAACTAGGAACCTGTTCATCTTCTTGCTTGCTTGACCACCTCAAAGAAAGCATATCTGTCTCTAGACCTCATACTTCCAAACATCAGGGGGAACGGTAAGACACTTTGCGCTCGGCGCCAGGGCAGCAGTGGCCTTTTGTCAAATGCATTTGTCGGATAGTTTGCCGTTTCAGCTAATGTCAGCTTACCACTTTCAAGCCTTGCTCAGTCAGGGTGAAGTCTTCCTCCAGTCTCTCAAGAGAGTCTTGCCTCTCTCCGTCGATGAGGACCTCCCTGGCTTGCTTCAGGAGGATCGTCTTCCGGCACGGAAGCGAAAAGACGAAAAATAATCGGATTCAAATTTGGAGGACGTCTCAAATGGCAACGTGGACCAGGGCAAGCGTGCAGCGAAGAACAAGCTCAGAAATGCCCACTCCAAGAAAACGGGAGTGGCGCGCATGGCGAGGTATGCGCCTTTTCTGGGGAGCACAACTAACTCCCCTTAATCCTGCAAGGCAAGGACTTGTACCTCTTGGAGGTGAGGTGCAATACCGCACAATGCCTTGGCAACAAAACGGCGACCGAAGATGATTCAACTTCTTAGAAATGCTCACAGGAAAAATGGAAAGTGCTGAAAGCAGATCTGACTCCTTGCCAGAAGTCACTGGTTCAGCGCCACTGGCATTGTGCACCGATGTTTGGGTACGCTCCTCCCTGCCAACTCAATGCCTGGTTTGTGCTTATTCAAATGAAAATTGGTCATGCGCACTTTGTGCCATAGGTGCGCACCAAATGATGCCCGCGAGCGCCGAGACTGGGGCCCCATTTCAGCCGAAATGACTGCTTAGCTATATTGGTGGGATAAGCATATTAAACCCAGCAGGGAACCAGTCAAGAAGCAAAACCCACTACGTTAATTTTTAGGCTGGTAACCTGTAAATCTGCTAAGCATGATGTTTTTGTGCTAAGCAGATGTCTATTCTTTTTGCATGGAGTCCGCAGCACTTTTCTCATTCAACTCACCCGTCCATCAAATACCAGAATGACCTCCACTGTGCTGGACACCGCCATGTTGAACAGCGGCGACTGGTTCACCACGTGCACCTCAAAATCGGGGTCCTCCTTGCAGTCACGGGCAAAGACATAGGTGCAGTTGCCCTGGAAGTCAAACGTGTGGCCGGCAAAGTTCCTGTAGTGGGGGTCACCCAGCCCTCTGCAGAGGACCATTTCTGGAGGAACAAACAGCATTCCGTAAGATCAGGAAACAAATTTCAGAGAGTGGTGATCTGAACACATTGCTGGGAGCCATCTACAAGCCGAGTACTTCGTTCCATCATTTTAAGGTGCTAACTTGTTTTGCTGAGCAAGAGTTAAATGCGCTTAGCGAATTTGTCATGAATTTGTCAAAACGCAGTCCTGTAGTTGAAACATTAGATCCAAACCAAAAGATTTCTGACAAGGACGGCACTTTCTCAGAATTTCCATTAAATTCTTGTAGGTAAGGCTCAAGAGCTTGTTGTGAGCATTTTCCACAGTTCCAACCATCTCACCCGTCTCGCAGTGCTCGCCTGAAAATGACTCGTGGCACTGACAAGCATATGACAACCCATCCGAGGAGTCATCACAAGTTCCGCCATTCTGGCAGGGGTCTGAGCTGCAGGGGCCCAGGGCTCTCTCCTGCGGCGCCTGCGCCCGGCAGGCGTAGACCAGATGGAGGTACCCGTTCTTGGGCCGGCAGGAGGCCTTGCTCAGGGCTGATGCGTAGAAGCTATCATAGACTGGGTAGAGGCAGGTGCGGTCGCCGTTCACGCAGTACGAGTGCTTCAGCCTCTGCAACTTCTTTGTGACATCCAGCAGGCAGTCCGGATAGTCGGTGGGGTCGTTCGCCATCGGGCACACATCCTTCTCCATCCGTCCGTACAGGGCTTTCAGGACGTACGGCTTCATCGGAGCAGGACAAGTTACTTTGCCAATTCTGCTACAAAAAACTGAAAACGAACAGGAAGATGACAGAAAAAAACCTCGAAAGGAAACAATTCTTGCAAAGAGACAAATTCAACCTGCACGCTCTAAATGCGGTTTGCACCAGCAAAAACTATGTACAGAAACTGTGTCCAAATTCACTTTTTGCCAGGTAACGCACTGGCTGTCGCTGGCAATGATGCACACACCTATGGAATGGGGGGGCTTCTGCCGGTAGTCAATATCATGCATGCCCTCTTAAATCCATGGCGTTCAATTTTGGGCACAGCTTTTCATGCCGCATTGCACTGTCCTTTTGACTGAGCAGGAAGTGAGAAAAGATAACAATATTTCCTCCTTTAAACTGACACCCGTTCGACTGAGGAGTAAAAGGAATCTTTCCCCAAAAGTTTATGCCTGCCGGACAACGTCGCACCTTTGACGTTCCCCATGCAGATGCTGTCGAAGATCCACTTGCCATCCCCGCCCACCGTTCTGTAGGCAAAGTAGCGGACGTTCAGGCCTCGCAGGCTTCCGTCTGTGAACGTCAGGCTCTCCCCGCCCAGGGTCAGCTCCAGCTTGGGGCTGACGAAATTGAGGGTGAAATTGCGGGGCACGGTGGAACCGGGCGGGGAACTAGTGAAGGACTGCGTCTGTGGAGTACCGCAGTCTTCCCTTTGCGCATTGTAGTTGCAACGATAAAAGTTCACGTGGTTCCCGGACTCGATTTCTAAATGCAAAGCACGTGGAACAAATAATCTTTAAATATGTCACTACCGGGATAGTTTTGTGTATGTAATGAAGGAAAATTATACCGAAATTGCACAAGAAAAAAGTTTTAATTGAGCAATTAATTTCAATTTTACCAATTTTGTAGTAAGCGCTGGCAGACCCACTATACACCCCAAGTTTCAGAATTGCAGTTCCCACGGTCTGCACGCTGAAATCAAAGTTGGAAAACGTCTGCTCTTCGTTGATTTTACGATAGATTTCTCCATCTGCTGTAGTGACTGACTCGCATTCTTGGTCTAAAATGAAAATCCAAGTAACAGGTCGGTGACTTCAGCAACCTACTTCATCATGTTCGCGATCACACAAAGAACCTTGGCAAATTTCCTTTTCAAATAAACTTCCAACACGATAAACACACCAGGAGCAGCCAAGAAAAGAGACTTTTCCGGACGTTTCTCTTACCATGAATAAGAAGACTGTAAGATGTCCGTGGCAGCTCAACAAATCCAAAACTGCCTGGCAACCAACTTTTTAAATCTTCAACTACTCGACCTCTCCCACTGTTACAGTCCTGAATATAATCAAACAATGAATAGAGTGTGCATACCTGTGGAAATTTCACGGGACTCGGACGATGCTTGCTCTGCCGACAAAGAAAAGAGTCAATGCTTCAGTTATTCAACTTGAAACGGAACATTTTGCATGGACGTACAATCTTGAAAGTCTCAATCCCGAACGAGGAAATGAATTTTCAGTGCTAGTGAATATTTGACAGAATATGGCCGATTCACAATGCAGTACGCCACCAAGAGGTTAGCATGGAGAGGCCTTTTCGTAGTGCATTAAGGGATAAATGGTTGGCAAAGTCTCATTCGCTAACTGCGCTGTGTGCTAAAAACTTGAATTTTTCCCGAAGTTTTGTTTATTTGGTTGAACATTCAAAATTGTAAAGAATGGGTGTTAGGTAGTCCAGATAATGGTTTTGTGTCGTGCAAGCAACAGCTCAATCAATCAAATATCCCCAAATTACGTACCGCAAAGTGCACTTAATCGAGGCAGCACGTCAACAGTAAACTTGAAAAACGGCTTGTCTGCAGCAAACTCTTGGTGGCGCACTGTATTGTGAATTGCCTGCATTGTTCAAATCAACCAACCGTGGGGATAATTACGAGTGTCTTTTCATCAAAAAGGTCAGTGTGCTTGGGAGAACTCTCCCTTTGGGCGGTATCTTAGAACTCAAAAAGTGGAAGAGTGTGGGTTTGCTTCACGTAATCTTTGACAGTCACAGCTGCAGGTTTTCCCATTTTTTCTTGGTGCACCAAACCAACCTCCTTGGCACATCAAGGGCCCCAGTTTGACCGTGCCGTATTCCCAGCCGTTGTTGTCGCTGACGTCGCCCGAGCGTATGGCGGAGACCGGGAGCGCACTCTTGTCTGTCAGGTAGCCCTCGTCGGAGCTCAGACTCTGCGCGTTGACGTCGCAGTTGCACTTTTTGCTCGGATCATGACAGCCTGGAGACGGACACGTTAAAAAAAAAGAGAAGCTTCGGAAATCAGAAAACAGTGGTTTACGCGTACATAAAGGAGCACTTTGTGTACGACAGGACTGGTAAGCACTGTAGTTATTTTTGATATCAATAACTTATATTTCTTCCCTTTTTATTCCATTCTCATCTTTGTTGGTGTGTCATCAAGTGGAATATAGCAGACTTTTTGAGGCACTTGGTGGCAGCAAACATTCCCGTCGCATGTGACCTGTCCACCTTTTTTTGCCTTTAAACTAATATGCATATGCTCCAAATTACAAGAAAGTTTCGCATTTGTGTAGTGGACAGAATAATTTAATGCAATGGACGATGACCGCTCCATCTGTCACCTCATACAAGTACTCTCACCATGGCACTTATAATCATTCATTATTTCTACACCGGCCTCCCTTGGACAGTCAGGTAGTACAACCCAAATGAGAATTCCATGACTTGCAACCCAAATGAGAATTCCATGACTTACAACCCAAATGAGAATTCCATGACTTGCAACCCAAGTGAGAATTCCATGACTTGCGATCAACCACGTCCTCTCCTTACTTTTATCGGCGAAGCACTGGCAACCTTCCTTGGTGTCTCCCCAGTAGGTCATCTTCTCCCCCCGCCGGGACTGCCACCAGGTGTAGACCTTCCCCGTCACGTCGTCGTTGTGCAGTGAGCCGTGGCAGCCGTGACTGATGAACTGCTTGCAGGAGGCGGCCAGAGTCGTCAGGGCCTGGAGCTGGGCCTGGGACGGCCCGTAGCGGACGGCCCGAGCCCAGGTGCCGGGCTCCTCGTAAAAGCCATCAATGTCCAGAGTGCGAACGGCATCGGGGTAGACGACAGTCACTCCTAAAAACAGACGAGTCACAAGCAGAAACTATGTCATCACAAACTTACACTTGGTGGTACTCGAGTGCAGTCCTTTGACACACAATTAAAAATTTTTAAAAAAAGGTAATTCTCATTTTCAACAGTTACAACAAAGCGCTGCGTGCTTTACATTCAGTGCATTTCTGTTTTCACAAAGTGACTCTTTTCTGAACTTCCCATGTCCAATGGTTTCCAGTTGCAATTTTTTTTAACCCTCTGGGGCTGTGTTTGTTTCACAAAAATCTGGATCACAATCGACGATCCGTCGTGACATTTACGGACACCAAACCCCGCATAGTGGATGGTGCAAACCAGCGTTAGGATCACTGAACAGACAGGCTCCAAGTACACCATGCAGTGGACCGGTGCAAAGCCCTTCAAAGCGTTTGTCTCTAAAAAGGAGTTATCTGCTTGCAAGTTAGTTCGTGAAAATCAAGGTTATTCTACAACTCGTCAGTTTCTGCACTGCACACGCACACCTCTCTGTCAGTTCCAGAAACCCACAATGTTTATTGTGAAGTGTCTACACGCAGTACACGCACTTTAGTTCTTGAAAACAGCGATGATGAAGATCATTTGAATTTTGGGTGAAACTAAGTAGGAATACCGTAATTTGAGTTTTTTTTTTCAACCGAAGTTGCGGTCTGTACTGTTCCCTACCCTCTGTTCCGGACATGTCACAATAGACGTAGAATCGGTCCATGTTTGGGTACGGCTTAATGTAATAGTTGCCGCTCCGTGCTGCGGGGTCAGCCCTCTTGATGGCATCGCACGAGCTGAGCTCCACTGAGAAAAAAAAGGTAAATCATCACAATGTGGAGGAATAGTCCTGGGGAAAGCGAAGGGCCAGGTTCCACTGAATTGTTGAGAACACAATTTTCTCCTGACGGAGCCCCCTTCCACGGGCCCACTTTCCTGATGCGACAGAACAGGACTCTGCACATACCCTTACAGGTGTATACTTGTGGGGTATTTCCTGTGTTCTCATGTACAAAACTCCCACACAACACGGACAAAATCTCAAATCACTGCCATTTCCACCAAATTCAGTTTCCTGGGTTGGAATTTCAACCGTATGTCCCTTATATAAAACACTTCAATTTGCGACGATGAATGGCAGTTGAAAATGCCTCCTTTTTGAGTAAATTTGAAATATCTATTTTGTGAAATTCTTGTGGGGTACCAATTTAGTACCCCATAAGGATCAAAACTGGCATTGTGGGGTACCTTCCATTGTTCCGGTACCCCACAAGGCACCATGTAGAAGCGCACAACTGTTAGCACATCTGGGCTGTAAAATTTGACAAGGCAAGCAACTATTTCTGTGTAAGTTAAAGTCTTTTGCTAACCACAATTTAACTGATGTCCTAATCCCTGTGAAAAACACTGCCTCTAGATTAAGCTAGTACAATTTTTTGGAAAGATCTCAGCACCTTCCAAAACATTCAAGCAAAATCTTACGAAAGGACTTCTTGAGAACTGCCACTGATTAGTCCGTTAAAGACGATTCAATAACATTTTTTGAACAGTTTCCAAAACCTCTGGGACAAAATGTTTCAATATGGTAGCTGAAAGCTTTACACAAGAAAGGGCACATTCGTCAACAGGAACTCCAATTTCACTAGGACACTTACTCCGGGTGGCGACGGTTTTCCCCGAGTCCTTCCAGCATCTGAGGGGGCCCAGCGTGTAGTAGCCTAATTCGTCACTGCCTCCCGTGTCGCCGTAGCGCAGCTGCATGACGGGCAGTTTGCTCTTGTCTTTCAAGACGTCCACGTCCTTCCGCAAGACACCGTCGTCTTTGTCACAGACACAGTTGTTGTTAGCCAGGCAAGCTGTCAAGGAAACGAGCAGCGCTATGTAAGTCACGCCGTCCTACTTTGGTAAAATGATGTAGCTCTCTTCATGTACATTTCGAGAAAGAGCAACTGAAATATTGACCCTGTTGCCGTCTTGTCCTTTTGGTTTTTGAAGGTCGTGAAGATGTTTTTAATGTCCTAGCGACCCAAGAATTTGATATTTTAGAAAGAATACATGCTTTTTTTGGAAGACTTGCAAACAGATGCAAGTTAGACTTGCATCATTTGTCTGAAGAAAAAAGTCTCACAGACGATTTGTTCATGTTGAGATACACATTATATCTTCAAAGCACTTCATTTCTCGGCTGTGATAATTTCAGAATCAGAAATAGCGCCCTCGCATTACCTGGATATCATTTTACCACAATAGGGCCGTGCAACAGTAGCGTAACATTTCAAACAATTCTGATGGATGCCGTTTTAATACTACTTTACGATTGGCCAATTCGGTATTCAAACATATCCCTGTTTGGTGCACCCGAGGCCAGCAATACATGCTGCCCTGCCAGCGCATGCATCATTCTCAGATGGCCTTGGCCTTTCTGAAACACCCAAACCGGCCCACTGTCACAAGCTATTAAAACTCCCTCACAAATCATCCCAGCTATGAGTTTACTCAAGTGGACCGCAACAGACGAATTCCTTCGTCACTGCTCAATCCAAAGCTTCTGACCAGCCTGGGGTCCATTTTTCAAAGAGCTGGGGCCAATTTCATAGAGCTGCTTCAGCACAAAATTTGCTTAAGGGCAAAAAAACCTTGCTTAAAAGACAAAGGTTACCAGCTCAAAATCTATGTGATTGTCACGCAAACCAAAAGACAGGTGAATACCATTCCAAAACAATAAACATCACAAAGACTTTTGGCTGGTAACCTGATTTATCAAGCAAAGTTTTTCATGCTTAAGCAAATTTTGTGCTTAAGCACCTCTATGAAATTGGCCCCTGCTAAGCAGAAAATCCGGCTAAAACAATTTATGTGGTAGGCAAATGTCAGCCACGAACCAGCCACAGCAGATAAAAACTGTTGTGACGAATTGTCACCGTTTTAAAGAAGAGAGAAAAGTGCCCCAAATCGTGACTTTTTTCAAATTTCTGTTTTTTTTTCAAAATCAGCAAGGCTAACTGCTGCCTACAAGGTGGTGTAATCATTTGTTACCAAATCTACTCAAATCAGCCAAATCACGATGATCTCCACGGGCAAAAGGCAACTTAATCCACATTTACCACTTTCATGAAGAGAGAAAGTAGTCCTCCACAGACATGGAGGTTACCATTAAAGGGCAAAACCGTGGGCAAAATCCATTTTACCATCTTCAAGAAGAGACAAAAGTAACTCAGGAAATGAACACAAATGTAACAATTTGCACCTGGCACTTGCCAACACGGACCGTTTTCACAAAGAGACAAAATGCACACGAAGTCCAACGTTTTCGCGAACATGACAAATGTGTTTGTTTACAAAACAAACAATTGTAATTGATTCCTATAAATATCTTTTGTGGTTTATGTGTCATTTAAGATCTGATCTTTAATGAGGTAGCTTATTTATAGTCAAGTGAAAGTTAAGTCTTGGGGAAATGATTGTTTGCAAAAGAGACCAACGTTAAATGCGGTTTTCTCGAAGCCGGGATTTTACTCTTTGGATAGACTTCTGTCTCTTGGTGAAGACAGTGACGAAATTGCCCGGTAACGTGTTCTTGCTCAGTAAATATTTTCTCTACGTAGCAAACTTTGTGTGTTAAGCAGCTCTAAAGATTTGGCCCCAGCATCAAGATTGACTACGTCAAACCTCTGAGACCTAGAAACAGCTGGAGAAGATAATCGAGGAAAGCAGAGAAGAAGGAACTGGATTAATTTTGGAAAGAGATCTAGACAAGATGGCCAAGACCCAAGTCCTGCGTGGAGGGCCTATGCCCCTCGGGAGTGGACAGGGTCTCGGGTCTGTCTTCTCGTCATCAAACGACATCCACCAGTGGTACTGCACGCCGCCGACGCGAAACGCCGACCGCTGGCACTCGTAGGTGAGCGACTGCTCGCAGACGCCTGACACCGCCTTCAGGTTTTCTATCTGCCTCAAGGTGGCGCCGTAATGGATGTCCATGCTGTAGCTGCCGGGCTCCTCAAAGTTGTTGACCATGGTCCGCTCGTTACTCAGCTCGTGGTGAACGAGGGTGACACCTGCGCAACGATAAAAAAAATCTCGTTACCCTGAGCTGAGGAACTTAACTCTCTTGATTTGTTGAGTAAAGGCTATTTCTTGATTACTCACGTACGTTTTTACTTTGGGCCCACAAAATTAGGACTTAAAAAAAACCAAAGGCATAGCAACCGACTTTTGATATACAGCCAAATGCCATAAATAATGACTTTTGAGAGTCATTTGAACATTATTTGTTTGATATTTCTTGCCCCAACCTCGTATTTTTCACACATCCACAGAGCGATATTTGCGACCTAAACAGGTCCTGCACACAGTTACCAAGTTCCTGCTCAACACGCACAGGCTGTGCCTGTGTACACAGATGGACTCATCGTCCAATTTCTGGAGAGTTCAAAGTATCAAGTTTTCAAGAAATGCCTACCGTACTCCTGGCTTTGCATGTCACAATGGACAGTGAATGGCTTCTCTCCTCCGCCCCCGTCCGGATCGATCAGGTACACGCCGTCCAGCTCGTAGCCAATCTTCTTGTAGTCGTCGCATGTCTTCAGAATTTTGCCGCGGGGATCTGCACCATCATGGAAAATAGTTACAATGTCACTTTGTCAGCAAAAGCAAGGGTTCAACGTGTTGTGCCAGTTACCTCAGTCAATAAAGGCATCAGAGTTGCACTTAAGCCAATAATTGCTGCTTCAAAATTTATTTCAAATGAAACATCCATGTGAAATGCACACTTGTTTTCGTCCAACTTACCACGAGCTAGCATTTGCATTAACACGATGAAAAACTGCAGGGTGTTGGAACCTGAAAAAAACCCGACAAACTTCTCGATTTATTAAATGTACAAACACGGTCAAAGTGTGCTCAAAGAAATTTATGAGCACTCTGGCTGAAATGGACAATATTTCACACAGGATTGATAAATACCTGAGACAGTTTCCTTATCCAACCACTTGCAACATGACTGTGTATTAACACGCGATAATGCTTGCTGCCATGTGATAAGGCCCACTACGTAAAGCACGCTCTGGCACCTGGACACAAGACAGTTTAATCGACTCCGATTGGTCAAGAGTCTGTGTGCACGCGGCAAGCAGAACTTGCCACGCGCGTGCCGAGTCCATATAAGGAGATTCTTCTGGACTACTTGCACAAGGAATATACCATCAAATGGACGGGGGTGTTCAGGGAAAAGGAAGTAATATTCTTGAACAAAATCCTGGGAAATTAATCGTATATTGATTTCTTTAGACTCTGTGACTAAAATGGTATTTACGAATAGGAATAAATATTTGTTTGGTTAAGAGAATGAAGGCCTGCGGCTCGAGAATAAGTTGCATCCATTATCCTGAGCCGATTTTAAACATTTAAATGGAGTGCCATGAGTGAAATCTTTTTTCAACAGAAAAAAGCCCTAAATGACAGAACTTTAACAAAACTTCTACGTGGGGAAAAAAATCATTGAAGAACACTTACTGAGATCACCGCTGCACTTCAGAGGGCCAACTTTGAGTTTGTCCTGCCCCTGTTGGGCGGCAGGTTTCTTAAAGACGACCCGACGGACGGGAAGGGTGTCTTTGTCGGTCAGGGCTCCCCAATCGCTCGTCCCTTGGCCGTGGTCGCAGTTGCAGGCACTTCCTTTGATGAAGCACGCTGAAGTGAAACGATGCAAAGGAACCGAAAGGGGCATTGTATGGAGTGAGTTACAGGCTAATCCTCATCGCGCAGCTTAGCCAAACGCAAGTCACATTTGGAACAAGATCACTTCATAAAAGTCAAGTCGGGAACCATACACAGGCAGCACGGGCAGCGCAGGTGGCTAGCGCACAAAGCATTTGCCTCTCAACAACACAGCCTGGGTTTGATTCCCAAAGTCCAGTCCATTTTAACTGGGGCAGATTTCACCGCAAGTGTTTCATGACATTGCATCTGCTTCAGTTTCGCCTGAAGTATGAACCCACCTTAAGACACCTTTACATGCCTCAGGTCGACCAACTTGTGGCTACATCCTTCATTAATAAGATAAAATTAAGAACAATAAAACTACGGAACAAAATTTACTAAAATTAGTACAAAAAAAAAACCAACACAAGAATATCTGGAGTTGTTGACCCCAGAAGTTCAATATTTTGTAAGCTTACCGATTAAAGTTCAGAGTGCTCATTAATTGAGACCCACCATTTGTTAGTCCGCAGTGGCACTTGCTGACGCCGGTATCCACCCCACCCCAGTTGTCTCTCTTCGTCCCGTCCAGACTCTCCCACCAGATCCGCGCATCTCCGCCCACAAAGTGGACCGACTTTTGGATGCACTCATGTGACAGCTCCTGCTCGCATGTCTCCGAGACGGTCCGCAGGGCGGCGAGCTGGGCTGGCGAGGCACCCTCGTACGTGATGTCGACGTCCGCTCGGTCCTCACCGGCCGGGTATGTCGCCACAGTCGACTCCTCGCGATTGTGGTTGATAATGGTTTCACCTAAATATTTTGTTCGACATTAACAGTAAGCAATAAGAAATAATTGTTCAGTGACAATAGGAAATAACCACACACAATAACAAATTCCAAAAACACTTCTTTGAAAATATGAGATGAAGTTTTTATCGCATGGTCTTGAACACTGCTTAATTTGAATCTACACTACCAGTGTGTCTAAACACAACGAGATTTCCCCAAAGACTGCAAGAAGTGCGGCTATTGACTCCGTGTCAAAAAAATGGGTCTACGGCTAAGGCTAGGTCTTTGCCAACTGGAAATGCATGGGCTCATTCAGTCAACAGACATAGCCACTGGTCTGTGGTAGCACATTGTGAGGTAGGCCTGATGCATCTGCCTATTTGAAATGTGGCCGACACAACAGGAAGGAACCATTTGGTTTGGGTAAAATCTTTTGTACGCCCTCCAAATTTACCCACTTCAAATTGCGCCCCCTATTGTGTCCGCCACGCTTCAAATAGGCTTAATTAACTAATTACAATAACATCACTGTTTTCTATGGCAACGGTCAGTACAGCTGTAGTTGTGACCGGCACAAGTCACCAGGCTGATTGCCTGCAAGAACGAGTGGACAATGGCGATCAAAGGGATGTCTTTCATTCGTTTGAATAACCTGCATTAGGACCTGGGGCTGGACAGCTGACAAATGGTGAAGACCCTTATGTTACAAACGGCAAATGCCCAAGCGGACCAAGAGAGGGCGCAATTTCCCTAGCAACGGAGGCTCCTTTGCTGGCTGCTGCACTTCGCTGGTCCACAAACGACTATGACATGCAACACATTGCGGTCGCGTAACTACCAACAAAATGAACACTCCCTACCAACGTGGCTTTTTTCAACCAACGAGGGGGTGCTTCTGCTCAAGGTGGATACCAATGAAGAACGTAAACAAAAGCTCACCCTTGTCCATATCACACTGCACAACAAACGGCTGTTCTCCTTTATTGACTCCATCGGGGTCGATAAGATATTCCTTGTCGTCAACAAAGCCATACATCTTGTAGGCAGCACAGGTCGGCAGGGCTAAACACAGGAAAAATGATCAACAGGAAATCTGGAAAAAGTCCTCATCATCAACGCTGTGTTTGCACATCAGTGAAAGTGGCAACCAATCAACACACATTACTACAAAAACATGTTCAGTGATGCCCAAAATTGTTTTAAGAGAACAGATGACCGACGTTTTCACTGGTAATCTGAAACAACTCACTCAGGAACAGCATCTTCCTTCCCTGGTACTCGATCAGGGTGAACGGCAGAGTGATGAGCTGTGTGTTGCCGCCTTCCCCGACGATTTGGAATTTCATTCCAAACTGAGTTGACGGTTTCGGCATCACATCTACAGAGACATTTACAAAAATCTTTCATCATACATAGACCAATATTATAATTAAACCCATCTACTCTGTAATCTGTAAACAATAGTGCAAACATAAAATGATGAAAACCTTAGAAAGATTCTTTAGCGGATTTGTCTTTGAGGAAACCACAAGGCCAGACACAAGAAACTGGGTGAATAATGAGAAACGAATGCTTTCGTCACAGTTCATTGGAAGACGTTGTGACTTGAATTCAGGCTGGAGGTCTGTTGGTCTGATGATGGTCTTGTGACGGTCTTGCGTCGCAAGGATTTTCCCCGGAAGGGGTTTGGGCGACGTACTTTTTCCCAGGGTGGGTGGGGGGGGCTTCAAGTGGTCTAGACTACAACATTGGTTTCTGGCACAGAAAACTCTTGCACATGAAGGGGAGTTCAGACCACGCAAATGTACCACTGCTCTGACTTACTGAACACAGACGACAGAGTACCCTCAAAACCGTTGTAGCTGACGTAGAAAGGGATTTTGATGTCTTGAATCTGTTTGGTCGTCTCGTCGTAGAACCTCAGCGGTATTCTCAGGTTGTAATCTTGCAGCTCAGCTACAAAGAGAAAAACATGAAAACAATATGTTTAATTCTGTTGGTCCAAATGCCACTTTCAAAACTGTTCCAACTACCAAGTCCACAGTTGAAAAAAATTTGCAAAGATATGCTCTCACAAAATCCAAATGACCTAGAAATCCTGATATACGGCTGATTACAAAATGGTCATATCACTGGCCTCAGGCCGGCGGAATCACTAACAGTTAGCACGACGCTTACAGAGATACAAAGGAGACTTACATCGGAGCTGTTGGTTCATGTTGGCAAATGTCAAGAGGTAGTCAATAATCTGCCGGTTGCCGCCATCCAGGAGAACTTGGAAACTTGATGAGGAGGGGGATGGAACGGTGACTGCAAGGTTAGAAAAAAAAAAAAAAACAGAAATTTGGGTTAAGTTTTCCTGAGCTGGTCATAGTGGAGCAAGGAACGACGCTTGGCATTCCAGACAGAATTTGCAGGTGTGCTGCTGGGCAAACGATTTGTGTGAAAACCTAGACGATTTTAACAATAACATTTGCCTCTTCTTTGAAACTTCTCGGGAACTTTGTTTGTGGGGAAAACTTGGGACAAGTAGCTGGGTTTTCAGCCATGATCCAACTGCACATCAACTGCACTGTCCGGCTCTTTGTACGCTGCCGTGAAACGGCCTCTTCGAGCAATTCACGTCGACCAGAAACTAACCGGTCTTTCCTGTGGTGGCGTCCACCTCAGTGATCAGCTGGTATATCGACGGGAAGAAAGCGGTGAGACCCTTGCCGATGGAGAACTGGAAGGGCGGAGTGATGTCCGACGGTTCTGTGGGTGAAAAATCAGAGAGAAAAAAAAGGACATTCAGTTGGACAGAGCAAGTTGACAGCAGGATTGAACTCTGGAAGAATGCAGTGACTAGCACCTGGAGCTAACCGGCCTTATGCGGTCCCACGGTGACAGTTTTGGGAAGTTAAGGGAAAAGAGATTCTGAGAAGTGTGAAAGCTACCGATTAAAAGTGAATTACTCTGTCAACAGACCAGTAAACAACTCTTCCTACATACTCCCAGCAGGACCTGAGTAACTGCAAGATTTTCGTGAGGTGAAGACATACTGTTGTACATGTTGTAGAACGTGAGCCCCTTGTTGAAGTCTTCAATCAGTTGAGCAAATGTGAACTGCTCTGTGTACTGGGTTAGCTTGCTCAAGTCGATCTTCATCAAATACTCAGCACCACCTGGGGATGAAGGAAGACGAAATGTGCTAAAAACAGACAGCGCTTAGGACCAAATAAGGTCAACACAATGCCTCTGGTAACAAACCTTGGATCCCCGGGGCAGCACCTCTGAGCAATTGAGGCATGTATCGCAAAGACAAATAAATAATATAGCACATTCACGGCCTGATATGTGGAACGAATGAAACAGACGATAATTCCAGAGTTAGTGGAACTTGGAGAGTTATGGTGCAAACAGCAAGGGCATCTTTTTCACACAAGAGGGTTTCAAATTTAGGACTTGAATTTGACCACAGACAGCGTATCTTTTCAGAGTCAAGGGGGCGCGCTATTAGGCAAAGACATTTTTCAGGGAACTTGAAGGGGCAGAACTCCCACGACTAGGTTCAAAATGGTGACCTGTGCAACCTTTGAGTCACAGATGGCCTAAAACTAGATTACGACTAATCAGTCACATAGACTGTCTGTCTGTCAGTCGGTATGTCTGTTAATTACCAGAGGTTTCTCCGGGTGACAGTGGCTGCCAAGTGAAATACTTCTGTCCGTTGGAGTCTGTTTTCACGATGATCTTCATGATCACCTGAGTAGAACCTGGTGAAACTTCAAAGGAATCCGAACCACAATTGACATGAAAGTGTGAAGGATTATAGTGCTATCAATTCATTTATTCATTTGACAATTCATGAAAGCTCAAAATAAAATCTTGAAATCATTTTTAAAATTGTGAAAACTCTTTTAAGCAGGTATTTCAAAATAAATCCAACTCCGTTGGCAACTGCCGATACCCAGTTTTGTCCATCGGAAGTTATGTCACAGATAAGATCGTTTGCACTTTTTAAAACTCAGCTCTAATAAAGTCAGTGATGTTTACAGAAACTTTGGTTAACCACGAGCCGACATTCAGGAATAAACGTTTTTAAAACCTCGCAGAAGAAATACCTCCAACAGGCCTGAAGATGGAGGCAAATCCTTCGAAAGGCTCTCCTGAAGGAAAGGCAAAGAGAACTTCAGTTTCAATACGGGTTTCTGGAAAGTTGAAACTTCGTTTGTAAACACACGCAAAGACACAAAAGAAGCATGAAGGCCCTGGCATGACAGTACAGAAGACGCTCTATTGAAATCCAAACAAACGTTTGCAGGAGGAAAAATCCACTTTAATTTCATGAATAACACATTAACGTGATGTTGTGGACCAAAAACTTCTCGATTCAAGACCCGACTTGACAAAAAAGAGTCGATAATTTCCACAGCCAGTTTTGAGTAGAATCTTGCACAATGTCAATTTAGCAGCCTTCAACAGTTTTCATCCGCATTGATGTCCATATTTATCAGGGTGCTAGCCTAGGCCCAATCTCACAGAGCTGCTTAACAGTTAGTAGAGAAGTCGTACTCACTTCAGCAGGAAAAAATGGCTAACCTTAAGCACTATTTCACGATGGTGTTTGGCGTTAAGTACTAACGGTTGCGAGGGCATAGAGATTTCCATTGTTACATTACTTAAATTTATGCCAATCTTTCGTCCAAGATTAGCATGCCTTTGTGCTTACAGCTGGGGCCAATTTCACAGAGCTGCTTAAGCATAAAATTTGCTTTTAAAGTGCAAAAACCCTTGCTTAAAAAACAAAGGTTACCAGCTCAAAATCTATGTGATTGTCGTGCTAACCAAGACACAGGTGCACACCATTCCAAAACAATACACATCACATGGAGTTCTGGCTGGTAACCTGATTTGTCAAGCAAAGTTTTTCATGCTTAAGCAGCTCTATGAAATTGGCCCCTGCTTACGGTCTCCATGAAATGCGTGGAGCCTCATGAACTTGGGCACTGAGTGACGCCTCAAAGAAAAGAGTTCAGTTTGCTCTCTTTAACACAAACTGAAACAAAGATTACGGGGGGGGGTGGCTGGTTTTAAGACTCATCGTGTGAGATTGAGTCACCCGCATTCTTTCACGGTTTGAACCCACTTCAATGTTCTCACAATCATTCACTGAATCTTAGCTACCCCTTACCTCCCCAAGTGAAGCTCCTCTCTGTACCGTCGGGCCTGGTGGAGCTGATGCTGCCCTGGGCTGTAATTTTACCTGTGGACGTTGGGAAGAAAGACCTTCTCTGAATCAAACTGCCACCGCCGGGGGAACTCCTGAACTTCTTTCTGAGGAGTTGCACCAACCTTAAAGCAACATCTCTTTGGATCACGACCGACTCACATTTTTCTTGTTAGGAACAGAATAACCACAGTGTAGACCATTTGCTGCCTAGCCGCTTGATAAAAAAAGGGAATATTCTGCTCTACTTTGCAAGGAGGGATAAACACTAGAAGGGTCATTCTATAAACTCTATGAGTTCTGCCACAAAAGGCTCCAATTCGGTGAATCTTGCCCTGACGAGGCTTAAATTGAATTTGAAAGTGAAGATGTGCTAAGAATCGATGAAACTGGACACCAGTTCTTACCCGGCTTTGGGGCTGGGAGGCCACCGTTCCAAATGAACGATTTACTGCCAGATTCTCCTTGAGATGCTCCAATGCTGCCAGAAGCAGAAATAGCTGGGAGCAAAACCAAGAAGTGAGAGTCGCTCGAAAAATAACAACAGTAAATTTAACTAAAGAAATAACGATTTGAGCTAGAGGATTCAGATGCCAACACGACTGTGCCACTCTCTGCAGCTCTTGTGCGAGAATGTAAAATATCCTTGAACCTGCAAAAACACGAATTGTTTGAAATGTGGCACCTCATGCTTTTAGTTTGGATAATTCAATGTGGCCCAAGGTAAATTACACTTTATTAACAATCATGGCAGTTTGTGGGTTTTCTAAAAAGGGTAACTGATGGGACAAATCAGGTTAAAAGTCACAGGTGATCAAACTTGTCAAAACAAACAATAACATCTTTTCATGGTTACCTTGTCCGGGCTTCAGAAGGCTGAAAATTTCTAGGTAAGAAAGGAAAAAAAATATTATTTCTCTTGTCTTGTCTTTTTTTAGTTTTCAAACGCAACGTCACTGCAGAGACCGATTTGGGGGGAATCAACCCATTCAGACAAAAATTATGCATATTATTCACGGTGATGACATTCAAGTTTTGAACCTGTACTGTTGAAAAATTTGAGCATGGGGTTAGAAACAGTAAATAAATACTACTCAAATGACCCCGGTGCGTTACTTTTTGTGGTATTTGGCTGTTGTGCCATTTGGCTTCAATATCTTGCCTTTTCGAAACTCAAACTTTCCAACTGAAGTAATACCAACTCCAAGTGGTAAATTCAAGGTACTCACGGGGGCCACGTGGGCGTGGGGCGGAGGTCGTCTCCACAGCAGGATTGCCATTGGCTGCAAAATCACATTTTGTCAAAAAGTTACACTTCTTCCAAATGATTTCTAAAATTGTTAACGCTGTAAAAAAAACCGGTAGTGAGAGCAATTAACTTTTCTTCAACTTAACAATCCGGTTAACAAAAAAATCAGAAACCGTTTTGATGGCGCTGATTGTACGCTGCTTGAAGTCAAATAATTAATTTGAAACTTAGAAGGAACATGCTACAGTTCATTTTCAATGAACGGCAACAAATCTGCGCCATGTCGTCACAAGATTCATGTGGGCAACGGTGATAAAATTTGCACTATGTGTGGATGAGTGATCTCTCCCCAAGGAACTTACGTCCTGGTCTCTCAGGTCGGGGCCGCTCTTCCTCAGGGAGTTCGCTTCCCTGAGGCGTATCGCGCTCGTCTTCTTCGTCTGTATAATCATCAAAGTTTAAGAAAAAACGAAAGGCGTCAAATAACCACTGGAGGTCCCGTAAGTGTTGCCTGAGTTGTAAGATCTGGTTGGGTAACACTGCCGGACACAAATCCAGTTATAGACCAGTTATAGGACCCGCCACAAGTGAGACATTTTTGCTTACAGATCATTGGAAAGCTTGTAAATTTGTGATAGTTTAATGATGGTCTGATTGATCATACATATCTCCTTAACTTTTTCCCTATGTGGAGTCCCAGACCGCTCCTTTAGAGCGCCATTCATCTTAAAGACCCAATATGTCAGCTTGATCTATGATCAAAAGCCTACATGTACGTAGAGCTGTCCTGACACACTGTTCACTCCAAAAGCCACCAAATTACTGCCTACTATGTTGGATGTGATCCGTCGACTTGAATGTTAAAGCGAATGATAAAAATTACAAACCCTACAATCAGGCAATTTTGTGAAATTAAATTAAAAAAAAAAGGAATGTTATTCACTACCGTTAACATCAAGTTAAAATGCATGGACAGTAATAAAAATATTAATGAACAGATTTGCATAGCACATTTGCCCATGGATGCAATGTGCTTCAGTAAAGAAAGCTCATGAAACACGCCAAGAACACCCATTACACATCACAGCTACACATGTCATCCATTACCTTCTTCTTCAGCTTCTGTCGAGACGCAGACGTACTGCACCGAGAGGTATTTGTTGGTGTTCAGACAGCGATCCTTGAACTCTTGGGGGCCCACAGGGACCGTACACTCGTCCTTGCCGCGGCATTCCAGGCACACGTGCTCAAAGGACTCCCCCGTGTCGTCGTCGCAGAAAATGTCATCAATGCCAGGCCGGTAGGTACAGTTGACGTCGGAGCCCTGCCGGCCGTAGTTGGCGTCCAGGATCTTGATGACTTCCCCTGGGTTGGGGCACTCCAGCACCAAGTCGGTGCCATCGCACGCATACTTGGTGTTGTACGTTGGAGAGTCTGAAATAAAAATTGACATTGATTTCTTGAGTCATGAAAGGACTGTAGAACACGTCAATTTGGAAAGAGAAATAAATATTCTACAAACAGACACAACCAATTTTTCCTCCAATTTACCGATTAGCAATGTTAAGTTAAAGCATAAACATTTAGCACGGAAAATATTGAGGGATTCACATGGGAAAACACAATTTTTCAGACCATTCAATCATAATGCAAGCATTTGCACAGCCTACAGGATGTCAAGCGGCATTCATCTATCTTATTGTACCGTACATGGAACTTTCACCAGGACTCAGGTACATCCAGTCACACCATGAAGGTGGTCACACTAGGCAGTAGGCCTAGTAGTACCATGACTAACTTTACTATTACTAAGTACTCAGTCATGTCAGCGTGTGCCAGGCCAAGTTTCACTGTGGATTGCATAGGAAAAATAGAGGGCCTGCATGGAGCGCCCTCCCAGAGGCCATGCTTTGTTATTGAGATTTAATGACAATGAACGCACAAAAGATTCCCACGAGCCTATCCTAGAGAAAGAAAGGAATGCCCTCTAAGTTTAATCATGGAGGAAGGAACACCCCCTCCGTTTCAACCGAACGTGGCGTTATAATAATTACACGCAGGCCCCGGCAGAGCAAGGAAACATGTTATCATGGTTCTCCATAATAACCGAATATCTATAAATTCATTTAAGATATACCCTCCGAATGTACTGCTTCGAGCAGACAATAACAGAATTTTCTCAGGTTACCAAAATGAAGAGCAGTGTTTCCTTGGATTTTGTCATTATGTCGCGACACCGCGTACCTGTTTCAAGTTTCCCGGAAGATTATAGTACTGTACTGAGTTTTGACAGAAGAGCGCCCTCTATAGTCTGTCCAGCTCTATTAAATTAACCAAAGGGGGACCCTTGCCGAACAACTCGTACCGTCGAGGAGTAGTCTTGTCCTCAATGGTCCTGCCCATCACAATTATTTCAACATAATCACAGAGCAAAGAGCTCAGTATATTTCAGGGTACCTCTTGGATTGCATTCCGACGGTGTCTCGCTGCGGCAGTAGTACTCCACCTGCAGATATTTCTTGATGCTGTCGCACGCCTCCCCGAAGACGGAATTAGCCGCCTGCACCTCGCAGGTGTGGTTGCCGTCACAGTGGCGGATCGTCTCGAAGTTGGACTTGTCGGCCCTGCAGGGGGCGGGGAGGGGTGCCATCAGGTCCTCCTGGCAGATGGTTGGATTGGCACGGCCGTACAGGGCGCTCCACACCTTGATGAACTTCTCTCCGCAGTCCAGGCGGAGAATCTCTCCTTCGCAGGCGTATTTAATTTGCATGTTGACGAAACCTGCCGTGGTTCCTGGACGGGGTGGAGCCGGGGCGGGTATCAACGACAAAATACATCTTTATTTTTTAAATAAGTTTGAAAATGTTCGTTGGAAGCAATCTCCTGTCTTTAATCCTCCTGTAACCCTTTCATAAAATTAGCTGACAAGACGAGAGAAAGAAAACCTTTCTTTTACAGTCTACCATCTCGATTTGTAATGTCTATTTTAGCGCAATTTGTGACCTTCTTCCCGTGAGAAACCATCAACTCATATTAATTTCCCTTCCTATTTTGTCGATAAACTGGCTTCGATTTTAAAACAAAGAGCGTCTTGCTTGATAGTTTAAGAAAATATGCTTAGGGCACGGGCTGGAAAAGGCCAAACGTAATTAAAATTCATCAGAACTTTGCCTGTCAGTTTGATCGAAAATGAGCATCATTAACTACTGTCGAACGATAGAATAATGTCGTTTTTATCGATGTACTTACGGGCAAGAGCGATCAGCACGGCTGCCAGCAGGAAAGTGCTGGGCTTGAGTCGGGACTTGTCCGGCGGCATCATTGCCTCGTGACGCTGAGTTGAGGGACAGGCGTCACTTGGCAAGCTGGAAGAATTAATAAAATTGATGTCATTTTCCTTATTTCGTGCAGTGTTTTCCGAAAACACTTCGCTCAGATCATGGAATCGTTCTGATTCAATTCAATGCACATCTAAATTGGCCGACAAGTTAAGCTCTTTCTGTTCAACAAAGTGGTTACAATTAATAACTGTACTCACAGACAAAACCACAAAAGCCTATCGACGGCATTTATTCGTTCAAAGTATCTGAAGATTGGCGTAAAACTACATAAATCATAGCGCTGAAAATGTCTAGAAAGGGATGTAACAAAATCGATATATCATCCAATCGATGGAAAAATAATTCTCATAACACTGCACGCACAGTCGAGCAAAGTAAATTGCCTCGTTTATTTTATCCCTTTCGATATCGTTTTCAAAGTAAATAATATTTACTTCATCGTGATAAAAAAAAATGGGCGAAAGAATGAAAATTCTTACCTATCTTATTACTCCCAAACGCTCAAAAGGAGAAATGGTTATAAATTGTGAAGGGTCCGTCCTTTCCGCTGTGTTGATGGGTGAAGCAATACAAAATTGTCGCTGTGCTGAGGCGGACGTAAGTTGACAGGTGTGGGATAAAGACAGTGAAATAATCAATATTCATTCTTTGTTTTTGATTCCAAACGAATCGATAAATGCCCTATTGTGTTTGATAGTGAATACATTGCATGCTTTATACCCAGAAAGAGATTTGGATGGTTCATTTTTAGTCAATTGGAACTTTTAAATATGATCGTCAAGACAGTTATGACGAATTTGCAAGCTTAGGAATTAAGTTTTAAGCTCGTCCTGAAGATTAAGCATTTTGTGATTTTATCACTTTTATGACAAAACTACCGTTTTCCAACCTGTTCATATTTTCATAGCCAAAACTGTACGTAAAACGGCATGTTTGGGTCACTTATTCCGTATTTGAACCACCCTGATAAAGAAATCCCTTCTAAAAACTGTTCCCCCAATTTGGATGGGATGGTTCGTCAAGCCTTGAAATCGAGCCTTTCAGGGAGCGGACATACTGCCCGCAATAGAAACTGTCCACATTTTTATGACGAATATCCATAAAATATGTCAATGGGCCTTGGACGCGTCATAATGACTGTAATCAATAAAGGCAAACAAATCTACAGCGTGAACTGGTGTCTTGTTTCTCACGGGGATTACAGAGTTTTTTCCACTGAAAAAAATCAACGACGGCCATGGTAAAATTAGTGCACCGCCCTCTGTTGGCCTTCTCGACACAGATTAGATTTTTTTTAAGGAGGAAAAGTGCAACTGATACGTCGGTCCACTCATCGAATTTCCCAAATAAATATTCTCCCCTGTCGGATAGTAGTGGGATAGGTTGTCAGACTTCTAACTAGGTTAGACAGTCAGCACATAAAACAAAACTTGCCCAGCTAATAAAGAGTTACAGAATGACGTTTCGAACAATGAACGGTTAAACTCTGCTGTGATCCGATAGGCCCGGAAAGATATGGAACAGAGAGATACCCCCCCCCACATGTCCAAATTCTATACACAGACATTCTAGACTGTTGTTACCTAAAACATCCCCCCTAGATGTCTGAAAAGAATTCCTAAAATTCTGGTCGAACAATGACCACCCATGGACCAACACAGTACGATGGGCAGGGGATTCTCTCGATCCCATATCTTGCTTTAAATGTAATCTGAATCGACAGGGAAGACTGTCAGATTGAACGAGATCTTTCAATCTTGTCATTGATATTCCCTCCGCTTTAGTGTGCTCACTCTTCCTCTGTCGTTTTGATTCGTGAGGGTCGTTTCTTTTCCATTATTTTGGGAGGAAACATTGCTAGTGTTGGATTGTGCAAGATTATGCCATTCACGCCCGAACCGGTTATAATTTTATACGAAATAACCACCTGCGTTTCAGAAGTCACAAGGGACCTGTGGCTGTGGGTATGCCTTTGTAGGCTGAAGGGGGGGGGGTTCAGACCGAAATCCACCGCCACATTGAGCGAGCTCGCACGCCTGGCAGAAATTTACCCTCGCTGCTCTGCTCAACGTAGTGCTGGGCGACGAGCGAAATCAAGTCTCTGAGGGGTCCCCCAGGTGTGGCACTGCATTGCACCCGACAAAAATGTCCCCTGCCACTCAGAGCAAACTGCGATGCCTCATTCCTCCAGGATTTAATTCAATCAGCACTTGAATATAACTTATTATTATTGTCTTTTCCAGGATACATTCATACCTCTGTAAACTAAAGTAAAATAAATAAAATGAAAAATACAATTCTAAAACACACTGAACTCGTAAAAACGCAACACAAAAACACAAGCAGTAAGTTCAGAGGATAAAATATACGCTTAATAGCAGCGAGTTTCAGCTGATCCAAAGGGTTAAGGATTTTGGAGTTCCTGTAATTTAGAGATGACATTTATAGAAGAAATACAAATATTCCATTCGGGTATTTTTAAAAATCAACATTAGCACTCAATAACAGAACAAATGTACATGTACCTTACATTCCAACCATAATGAACATTGAAAGTGGGGTGGCAGAACTGGTAACAATAATTTTGTGCGGTTTTTTGGGAAGGTAGAAACTGTCCTAAGAAATACTATTTACATTCCATTCTTTCAACATGTGAACATTACATTGTTCTAGAGTTTTTCATGGATCAAAAGCAACTAATCCTCAAAAAAGCTAGTTTGAACTTGAGTTTAACTCCAATCCCTGGTCCAGCAATTAAATTGAGAATTTACACTTCTAAAATTTACCACATCTGAGAACAATGCCCTCTCAGAAAGTTGACCAGGCGTTAAGTGCAATTCAAGATAACCAACACCCTAATGATCCGTGTTACAAATTAAAGTTGTTTCGGGGGCGTGCTGAACTTGCGCTCAGAAATGGTTCCAAATATGCTAAAAAACAATCCCTTTTTTCTTTCCAAGCAGAAAGTTTTACTCTGCAAATCCATAAATAAGAAAACACACAGCCACGCTAACGGCATTTATTTCACTGTGTGATGAAATTTATAAACTAATGTGCATTTCTTATAATTCCTCCAAAAAAAAATTTAACGACAGTAGAGGAGACTCACCTGAATGTAGTTTGCTTTCAAATAAACCTAATATCAGAAAAAGGTGAATTCAGGGCTAACTTAAAAACTAACAGAAAAGACAAGCATATCAATAAATAATAATTTGACATTTCTGTTCTTCAAAAATTTAAAACCTAAATAAAAGTTACAGACACTTTGCAGGTACTGACACAGACAAAGTAAGGAAACAGACAAAAGAAAAGGAAAATACTCTGGACCACAACAAGTCTTTTCTCAACAACAACCCCCCCCCCCGGCATTAAAATTAACAGCCTCAATGATGTCTGTCCTAAGTTCTGAGTGTTCTCAACATATCAAGGTGTACACTGGGTTAAAGGAAGGTTCAGAACTTGAAAGTGGAAGGGAGGGGCAAAAGGGACGGGGAGGGGGGGGAAGAGAACACAAGTCTTCAGATTAGTTTAGGCTGTCTTCAGAGATTTATGTCCAGTTAATCTCCGGCTCATCTCAGTATTTGCCGTTTTTGCCCAGTAGCAAATCCTGTGTATACATGTGAAGGTTTGTTATGCATTTTTGGCCCAGGATGCGCTAAGCATGCAAGAGCATTTGAATGTAGTCTTTAGTGCATGAGCCTGAGTGGAAAACTTCCCACCAGCCTGTCTTTCTTTGGCCGGTGAGGGAGTGCTTCAACTCGAAGTGGAAAGATCAATGGTTGAGTGGTTTTTAAAATATATGAATCGACTCTTGATAAGTTCCCTGTCAATTCCTTTGATTGATAACAACAGATCAGATCTAGTCCAAATGTAAATTCACTATACAGCAGTTTGCATTAAGCATTAAGCAACTTCAATTTCCTCTCTGAAGTAATTTACACACAATCAAATGTGTCAATTTAAGGAACAATGTGCACGAGCATGCAATTATTTACAATGGATTATACATTTCACTTTCCCTTTCTACTTGATTGGTCTTACTTTAATTTTCTGCTTGTGCAAAGCAAAGGGTCCATCTTGATTATAGCGAAAATGAGGCGCTGGGTAGTTTCTATGAACATACACCTGTGACCTAAGGCAGAGTATAGAGGTGAATATGTCACTGGTACATTTATGTGCGAAAAAGGCATTAGCATGTGAACCAAACATGCATGCAAACTCCATACATGTGCATTACACTTCCTGGTTGGAAAGGATATCACACTTCCGTACTCTACAGATGGGGTTTCTCGTTTGCCAACATACATGTACATGTATGTGTTGTGTCATGCTACAAACAGCACAGTATTATGGCTTAGAAGCCTCTTTCTTGCTAGGCCAAATCCACAGCCGCATCCTTACATTGATTGCCTACAGCACATGTGCCTAGGAAAGTGGCTAGCCAACAGCCACAGCCCTTTGCCATGGTCTTGTGTTACTACATGCTGCGGCTATCAAGTTCTCTGGATGCATTAAAAAAGCTGGTGTGCTTTAACAATTGGCCTTATTCCTGAGGAAGTCATTTTTGGTCTTGTTCACTGAATCGTTTCATAAACTGTTAACTGTTGAATAGGTGGTATCAGACTAATTCTGAGTTCATGTAGGTTCTAAGCCTCACTTTCATTTCGTATTAATCAAAGTGTGTTTGTCACAAATATGAACTTACTAGCTTTCACAGGATATTTCGTGTTATTCTTCAAGATCAAGCATAACATGTAACTTCACTTTCAATTTCAGTATGTCCGACTCCCAAATAAAGTCCGTTCTTACCAGTCAGACCTGATTAAAAGTTAATGATGTGTGGCTCTCGTTAAACCAACAGAGCTACAGAAAAAAAGCATTACTAACTCAACTGCAAAAGGAGCCCAGGTCAGGGCCCAAACTCATGATTCCGCTTACACATACATGTAAGCAAAGGAATCTCTGCTTATTCGGGTGGAAAATTACCGACTACAAAAGTAAGCAAAGGAAAGCAAAATGGGCCAAGTGCACACTTACCCTCCCCGCCTTCCACTTCTGCTGCTTGGGGTTCAAATCCCATCAAGGCAGACACTTGGATAGGGTTTTCAGTCCTTAACTGATTCCCTGGGTTTATATGTACCTAGGGGTTTTTCTTCCCACCTCTACGGCAGTACTGAACAAAATTGTCTACCTTCTTTAGGCCCTAGGGGGACCAGTTCACTGGTACCCTGGCTGAATAAAAAAAAACTGGCCATATAAAAGGTGTATTTCATGGTTAGTTTTGGTGGACATGTATTTGTTGGGGGGACGTCCTGTAACAAAAGGGTCTATGCTCAAGGACATATTAAAAATAACATTCTACACTTGAGCTCTGAGCATAAACTGCTTTGAGGTTTATGTGTTAAGCAAAAATCAGCAGAGGACCAGTCACAGGCAATATAAACCTCACAGCGTTTTGGTAAGTGAGCCTTTCCCGCTAAGCGAGTATTTTCTGTGCTTTTTTCTTTGCTTAGCAACCTCAGGCCATGTCCCAATTACTTGGCTGCATCTTTAAATTATGCTTGGATCTGTGGCAGCAGCGGCAGCGGCTTCCCATTATGCAGTGTGTTATTTCAAGCCACAGTTATGTAACTTAGACACAGCCCATGTCAGAGCTCAATGGAGATCCACTGCCACAGAAATCTGTGGTTAGCAGAAGCATGAAATTAGGCCCTGTGAAACCGCAGCCAAACTCCAGCATCATGGGCCGAAAATACACATGAAGAGAACGCTATCTTTGAGGGCAAGATAACAGGTACAGACAGGTACACGCATATCCTTGCAAAACACCATCAAGTGCACATACATGTACCTGGCTCTCTATGCATGGTTGATGCAGGTTTGACTGCAATGTTGTCAAATAAATAGTTTATATTATTATAAAGATGAACAAAGAAATTGACTGGAGCGGGATTTGAACCTGCGACCTCTGGAACACCATACCAGTACAATAAATAGTTTTTAAAGCACATCAGCCATGCTTCCACATTTTTAAATTTTCAAAAGAAACAAAAATTATTCCGGCTCTTTTCTACATTAATTCTGCCAATACATATTGAGCCATGAACACATGCTTGGCATGCTTATAGTGAGATTAATATAACCTCAAAAATATTTTCACATTAAAAGATTGAGAGTACATGTTCCATGCAAACTTGTACACGTAGCATGTTGCAAGTATGCGTCATTTTCAATTAACTTCTTCAATTTTCATTTACACAGCTAATTTTTTCACTTTACACCAAAGGAGAGAAATGACTTCAATTCACTCCAAATTATGCAGATAATTACAGCTTGTGAATTTGCTTTTTTTTATAGGCCGGTAATTTTTCGTGCCATGAAAAAATAACAGTAGTTTGAAGTGTCACTTTACATCCATATTTACCGGTGCATCAATAAGTTTTCACGTCTGGATATAATGAGTTTCACTTTCTTCAAATTTCAAGTTGACTGCAAATCAAACTGAAAGTTCTCACTCGATCTGGATTCGAGGAGTTGATCGCGCTCTGTCTTGTTCCCCTGGAAATGGACAATGATGTCGGCATCAAACTGCGTCCTCCGTACGTTGATGTCCAGCAGTTGAGGATTAGACCGACACTCCGCCAACCTGATTGATACCGAAAAATAATACCAGTAAAAATTCCAAACTGTAAGAATTCCACAGTTGCTTGTGAAATAGGTCTGGAAATTTTTTTAAAAATTTCCTTTTTTTTCCAATCAAATAATTATTTCTAAGTCAGCTTGTTTGCAAGCTGGGTTCTGCAAACGTTTCCCTTTTGTCATAAGCTTCATTTTGTTCTTTCATTTTCCCCTTGCAGCAACTGGTCACACGTCATTAATTTTCTGTCAGCACAAAAGGTCTAATTCCCTAGTTTAGATATTTTGTACTTTCATTAGTAAGGAAGGCCACGTTGGAATGTAGACGGGACAACTCCAATACGGGACAACTCCAATACGAAACGAGAAGTGGTTGTTTAAATTCAGGTAAACCCACATTTGTATTCAAACACATGGCGGGTGTTTCTATCTGCAAAATCCATTAAATAAACAATAATGGTTTTCAAAGCCCTCTTCCTGTAGTTAAGCCCTTGTGTGGGCAGTGCTGGAGGATTTCATGAAAGACGTTTTTACACATGGGCTGCTGAGAATTACAGCAATCATTACAGCATGGGCCAACTTTGATAAAAAAAAAGGAATTCACTTACTTTGAGAAGCTCTCATCAAGGTCAACATCCTCTCCGATATGCTGCAAAAAAAAATGATTAAAAAAAGAAATAATGAAAATCGTTGTTTGAGGTGCACAACTTCTTTGTAAATCACTGTGACACTATCTTGGTTGAATAGGGAAGATCAGGCATGGTCTAAATAGCCATCTTGTGCTCCTTATATTTACATGTACCTTACCGGTACATTGAGGAACCACACACGGGAAATAGACCTTATTCATAGGGAAGCCATTTTTGATCTTGTTCTCTGAATCTATCATGTTCAGTGTAATCTGTTATGGGGTTGTCCCGGACTATTTTGGGTTCCAAGCCTCACTTTCATTTTTTAAAGTGTGCATGGCTTGATACATTTAGACATGAATTATTACAAATTCTAAATTACTTTAAAAATAAACTGGCATGAATTTGTAATGAACTTGTATTTTGTTGGTGTTATTTTCACTCTCAGGCTCCCCAAATGAACATAAAACCTCACTTTCAATCCAAGATGGCCGACACATGAATGCAGTCTGTTTCTCAAGTGAAATAGTTTCAATGGCAATACTTGGGCTGCATCCAAATCTCTTGTCTAGAGCTAGGTCTAGGTCTTTGCTCCATTGGAAATGCGTGGAGACGCCCAGACAACAGACCTAGCCGTAGCTCTCGAAGCCCGTTTAAGACACACCCTTGTTTTCAGTTGCTACCAGTAGCTGATGGCTGGAAGCCGCCGGCCACAACCACAAATTTCAGCTATAGCCCTACACTCCCAGGAAGTACCTCATGACTTGGGCCCCTTTGTGGTAGCTTGCCCCTAAAACCAGCAATAGCAATACTACGGACATAGCTCATACAAGAGCAGGAAATGTCTTCTGAAATTGTGATGTCTACCATGTGCCACATGAATCATGACCTCCATGTATTCTAATTGATCAAGTTCTCTTGTGTACGACACATCACAGATCACAGAGGGCTTTTGTATGTATCTGTATATATTAAAATGAGCAACCCTTATGTCAGAGGCCACGAGCAATATATGAGCAATGATGGGCCAGTGGTTAAACTAGTCACTGACAAACATCCTACTCACCCAATTCTCAAGGAGTTTAGCGGTGGCGTCCATCTCCTTGGAATCCAGAGAGGAGTCAATGCCGCTGTCATGCTGGCCATTGCCATTCACCATGCAGGGGGAGAAGCGAGGCATGCCTGTGGGGCGACGAGGGGGGACCACTGGGACCGTGCAGGGTGCGGAGGCCGATATTGGGTCCATCTCTGCTTGCACCTTCAACACTGAAGGAGAAAGATATTCAAATAACAGTCAGCCTTGACCTCTGGCCATTTTTGGGAGGGAAACTTCCTCAATCTTCCAAAATTCTCCACTGTGTAAGTAACCAGTGTTTTTACCTTGTACTTCCATGTTTAAAGAAGCATTGAGTTCCATGTACAATTACGGTGAGTGGCTGAGCTCTGCCCTCCTCAATCCTACAAATTCCTCCAAAATCTACCAGTGGGCTTTGATTTGAACCATGTGGGCGGGCTACAGAGATAGTGAGCTACAGGGTTTTGCCCTTGGTCTTCTATGGTAAGGCGATCGTTCAAATCAACTGGCTGTGGCTCACAATAACACACTTGTCAATGAGAAGTGGCCGCAGCCCCAAGCCAATGGCTTCCCGGCACACATAATCTTTATAACCACAGTCAGAACTTCCGGGTGTGGTCTTTGCCTGGAGTGTAAGACTTTGCCTTGCAACATGCTGGAAGAGGTCCAAGATTTGAGCCCAACCCAAGAACATCAATCTTTTCCACTGATGGTATTAAACCATCGTTTGCACAGTTTCACCACATAATGAAAATGTCAGATGGTTTCCTTGATGCATAAAAAGCCATACTGCATAGCAGCCATCCTACGCATAGCTCCCAAACAGGGTCGCACGTGCCATAGTGAGCTCTTCCCTGCACGCAGTTCTTTTGTCTTTTACTTGGGATAACAGATTAATCATATTTCTGTGATTCTACGATAATCTGAAGAGGCCCGGTGAAGATCTACAACTGGCTCACCTTTTCTCGTACTCGAAGGTGGAGGATCCAAGGAAGGTGGCAGGGCAGGTGAGGCACCCGACGACCAACACGCCTCATCCCTGCCATTGCTACTGGAGGTAGATTTGGAGCTGGGTATGCTTTGAGGGGCAGATTTCTGAAGCGGCGATGCTGTGGACAAATCACATGTTTGAAGTTAATGCCACTAAGAGAGTGCTGAATTCATCAGTGAAACTGTTCAAGGAACCACAATTGCCCTCGATGTTTAAATCTTTCCAAAGTCTTTCAACTGATTTCTTCATAAATTCCACCCGCATTTACCAAAAAACTAACTTTCTTTCGTTAATTCCCTTCTTAACAAAACCTGACAGGGGATTTCTATGTTCCTAATTTCTTCATTAATGGTTACCATCACAAGTTTAAAACACAATGTAAAGTCAACACAGCCCAGAAATATGTGCATGAATCTCTCGCTGGCTGCGCAATGAATGCATAGTAGTCTTAGTTTTGTTTATCTAATTTTTCATAAAGTAATTTCGTAAATCATACATGGTGGCGCATCCTTGCTGTCGTCTGACACAATGTCTTGCTCTTCTTTTTCACGTTCCCACAATTCAAAGGCGATGTTGAAAGCTTGAGCTACTGTGAGCGTCAACGCCTCAGCCTGCATATTGAAAAAAAAAAGGTTTTGATAATTACAATGGCTATGAAACAAGGGGTACATTCGCGCGGTTACTCCTGTTTACATGAATAGGGTGCATGTGCATTACACTTGGGTGCAGGAGTATACTCCGCCTCTAGTGAGAGTATACTCTTGCTGACCCTCGGGTAGTACTCAAGCCGTTCGAGCACTCAGGAGTATACTCGTGTTAACACGAGAAACTCGTTCGAACGCACCCAAGAACAAACAAGTGCTGTGCTAAACAAAAATTCAAATACCTTTCCCTGTAGAGAAATTCTTATTCATACAGACAAGTTAGCCGTTCCTACTGGTCGAAAGCCCCTCATGTGGCCAGTCATAAACAGTGCACGCCGCATGCGCCAATCTCCATATAACGAGATTATGACCACTCGTGAGAGGAGCATGTATACATGCACCATAACATGAACTAGAGGGATGTTTGAAAATATGAAGTAAAATTGTTCAACAAAATCGTTGCAAATTTATATCTCTTTTTAGACCGTGACTCAAAAAATAAATGGCCTTGGCTTGGACATTATCAGCGTCCAATCTCCTGACCATTTTAAAACCTGACTCTAAACCAATGTTTAGATCACCCAGGACATGTTTATTCCCTTTAAAAAAATTCTTTAAATCCTTGAAGGGTTTGAAATTCTTGCTCAGGCTAATTAAGTTTCCAATACCTTCAGGATTCAATGGAGATGCTATCAAAGTTCCAAATGATTGATCACGGTAATCCCAGGCACGTTCATAACTGCGAGATAACTTACAATCTTCCTCTTGGAGCAGAGGTAGGCATGGCACTCCAGCGCTTCGGTGATGCTGTTGTTGGCGATGAACGCAAAGACCTTATTATCGCTGGTTTTGTCGGCTGCACAGTAGGATATCCTGCCGGGGCAGGGGGCGGGGGAAAAGAGATGTGTAGGAGTTCCAATAAATTTTGATCTGAAATTTTACTGCTGTTTGCGGTTGGGATGACTACCAGCACAAAATCTCCCAGAGGGTGGGGGGGAGGTATTCACCTGACACAGTTTGGCAGCCGCCAGAAGGCAGCATGCACCTTGTACGTACACAATAAGCCTACATGAACTTGGCTTCTAACAACTAAATGCACTGTATAATTATACATAAATGTGCACCATTACACAGTGCAAATGATGTTAGTGGTTCTTGTTAGCGGAGAGCTTTTCAATTTAGTTAAATCCCCCCCCACCCTGCCCATTTTTCTGACATGTCTCTTTAAACACCAACACACAAATCATTTACAAAATTAAGTGAAATTGTACAAAATTATGTTAGCAGCATTCATTTTCTGGGGGCCAAAAAAATCAACGGGAATGTTTCACTTTTGATTTCCTGTTTAATGAGTGATATTTCAACCTAAATTATTTTCACAGCATGCCGGTTTTCAAAAATTCCTCCTTTTTGCAGGTACATTTATAACATCCTGAACCATGAATCTCAGTTCCAAAAAGGAAATACTTTTCCGGAAATTCAAAAATGCTACATTTCACGTACATTCCGTCAGAAATTAACCAGCAAAAAAAGGAACGTACATTGTAATTGTTAGAATTGCTGAGGACAATTTTTTACTTAAAAATTCAACTGACCATCTTCATCAGCCGGGGCCAATTTCATAGAGCTGCTTAAGCACAGAATTTGCTTCCAAGCACAAAAAAAACCTTGCTTAATAAACAAAGGTTACCAGCTCAAACTCTATGTGATTGTCATGCTAACCAAAAGACAGGTAAATACCATGAAAACAATATACATCACAAGAAGTTCTGGTCGGTAACCTGATTTGTCAAGCAAGGTTTTTTCACGCTTAAACAAATTTTTTGCTTGAGCGGCGCTATGAAATTGGCCCCAGGAAGATTAAGCACAAAAAGTTTCAAGGTTGGAGTCATGACAAGATGAAATTTCATCTCCTACGGGATCAAAGATACATTGTATTTTGCAGCCCTGCTACAAGTTCCTGTATGGTTCTTTCATGTATGTGCTTCATTCTGTGAAATGGTCACTCGGCATACTGGCGCAAGTCTAGGGTGAACTTATAAAAAGCAGGTCATGTTTTGACTGGGAAAGCAATTCAATGCAATAACCGAGGAGAGCTAGCCTCAGCTCATCTGGGTACATGTACGTGTACATGTACATCCATTCTCTTTTCAAAGGTTATGAATGTGGTGTTCTCTCATGCATGTCCCCAAAGTACCTACAGCCATTTAATTTAAACCGAGAGTACATTTGTCTACGCATTACCGGTAGTTAAAAGTAGTAGCACTGTACATGCAAATTCATCACGCTTGGTCTGGCTTGTTTTTTTTTTTTTTAGACTGAACAGAATTTTCTGTTATGCACGACCACAGGGGGCACAAGGAAATGTCCTACATGTATGATCAAAACAGACAGCTCACTGGAACTGCACTACACTTGCTTTCCCAGCAATTTACAGTACATGTACATCAAGACCTTTGTACGGACCAATTACGTCAAGGTCTTTTGACACCTGTGCTCATGAATATGCAACGACCTTGAGCAAATGGGGAAAAAGCAGCCTTGAGTCCAGCTTCCAGCCTCCCCCCCATTGCCTGCATTCGTACATGTACATGCTACAATGTATACATGCCATTGATGCACCCTCTGGCATCCCTGCATAAATGATTGGCTGGTTGGATGTCATTCATAATAAACGGGGCCCCCGTGTGCGGGCTGTGTTGTAGTGTTGGATGTGAGTGTACACGTACGTACGTGTGTACATCATGTACATGTATTTTCCTTTAGCCGGGGTCATGCAGCGGTCAATCAGTCGGGGTGATACAGTGCGTACACATCTACTACTACGTACACGTCTACAACTACGTCACTACTTTTGCCTTCTATTAAGACAGCATCTGTCTGCATACCAGTCTGGTAATGATGATCAATGAAGGGCACATCTGGGACAGAGCAGAGCAGAGCACTGACCATTGGAGATGTCTCCCCTTAACTTAAGTCAACACTTGCACATGTACATGTATTTACAATACAAATGCCCCAACTTATTCATTTAAAAATAAATACATATATAAATACATATACACATGTACATTGGGTTGGGGAAAAACCTGTAATTAATAAAAAAAAATTACCCTTTGCTATCTGAATGGAAAATACCTGGCCATGCACAAAAGGAAGCATATCAAATTTAGTTTATGAAGCTGAAAACATTTCGAGGCATTTAACTTGGCATTCATTACACACTATATACATGTACTGGTACATGTACATGCTCTGGACGATTTATTTTTCTCTCTCAAATACCTCTGGAGATTGCTGAGCATACATGTACTCTGGAGTCAAATACTAGCAAAAAAAAAAAGCCAGAAAATGTTTGATTTCTCCGTCCTCTCAAAGGTCCGGACAGATTTGTGATAGCAGCACAGTCATAACTTTGTACATATATGCCAGTACTTGAGATATCTTTGTTTTTGTTAGCAATACCTGATGTCAGTTTTACATGTACATGAAAAAACTGATTAAAAGTACAAACAACCTCTGAGGCAATCCTCCTACCATGTAATTTATACCTGTGAGTGGGTGGATTGAAAATAAAATCTACCACGCTTCAATTCACTCCAACAGTCCGGCTGGTTGCAAGATAACGACCATGAACATGTACAAAAAATGGACAATATGATAATTTCGTACAGAAACCTTTGCATCCAGCTATACACAACAACAAAACCTGTATTTATTTTAAACCAAACAAAGCAAAAGAGATCCCCAAAAATTTGTAAAATGATGGGGTTATTTTTGGCACATTACCTGTGTCTTATTTTTTCTGTTCCTGTGTAAAATGCCTTGCTACATGTAAATATAAAACAATCGCTGTTCCTAAGCCAACTTTGAAACTGACGTAAAATTTATATATAGAAGAGAAGAGGCCATTCTAACAGAACAAGGAAAAACAGAATCAGGTAAATGAAATCATGCTCGGTTCCATGACACTTGGAAGAGAGAACTTCTTGCCAATGAAAAGTGTCATGCTCCCAATGTGATGAGACGGGGGTGGAGACAGGTGTGGGAGCTAGGGGCTGGTGTGGTTACCGTACCTGTGTATCGAAACCTCTTGGACATCCTCTGGCCTCTCGAGGTTTGTCTGAATGATAGCCTTTGGCGTCACTGTCAGGGAAACCTTCTTGAACAAAAGTTTACTGTGGTACTTTGCCTGGAAGAAAACCCCACCAAAAAGAAAAATGGACTTCGTAACTTACATGTACATTGCATATAATAGTAACAATAATAATACATTTTCAAGATGTATTTTTGCGTTGGGGAGATGTTAATTATATATAATGGTTTGCCCGTACCCAACGTATACAGTGCTTATTAATATACGTTGGGTACAGGCAAACCGTTATATATAATAATAATACAGTTTTTATATAGCGCATTTATCCGGAAAACCGATCAAGGCGCAATTCCATTATTATTACCCCTGCTCACAGGGCCCATGAAACATTCCAAATACCATCTCAGTTCCCTGGGGAGTAAACAGCTCATATACAATTCATTGTGGAGTTTTCTCTGCATATCAACCACAAACTGTCAATTTTGCAAACTGCTGTATGCAAGAAAATGCAGCATTGAGCAGACCTTCTCTGATTCAATTTTTTCCAAATGACCTCTGACCTGTACAGAATACTGTACATGTACATATACCGGTAGCAGTTGGATCCAGCTGGAATAGAGTGGGACTCACAATCAGAATTTTTGTCAAGCTCAGCAGTTTTTGGAAGACCTCCGATGAGCTGGTCAGCAGCTTTGCAAAATATTTTACATGGAATGGGGGGGGATCAGGGGAGGTGAACGACCCAGCTTACTTGTTATATACACGTACCTGAATGTCAATTCAAAGAAACAATACGCATTGTATCCAAGCAAACACAGCAAAGAGATGGTACCAGGATATAGCTTACATGTAACTAGGCTCTTTTACTAGGAAGCATACTGACCCCAACAAACTTCAACAGGCACTTGTACATGTACATGTACTTGTACATGCAGGTCACTGTACCAAACCTGTTGAACTCCAATAAATTGACTCGTTTGAGTTTGAGTGATATGGTATGGATGGGTCTATGCAGTATAGGATGACTTGCACTGAAGCAGTACCAATCCTGACAAAATCAAGTATGGTTCAACCCTTGGTACAGCAAGCCAGACAGCAGACCCTGCAAATCGACTCCTGCGTGTCCCAACAATCCAACACCATCACCCTGGGCCAGATTGACACCACGTCCGACAAAGTTCAACAAGAAGTTCATCGATTTTTGTACCAAACCTGACAAAACCCACATGTAGCGAAACCTGCTGTTGGAGTTTGATGGCTACTTGGCAGTTAGTTAAACCTATTTTTCCTATTCGCTTTGCAGGTCATCAGCACTAGCCATGGATATAATTTTGGACACTGCTCTCCTTGAAGCCACCGGCGGGCAGTTGCTGCATCTTTCCATAAAGACACACACACTACACTCAAAAGAGACAGCAAAGTCAGTGCCGAGACTGCCCAATTATCACCCCACATACACCCCTACACAAGCTTTTATTCCGTGAAAACTGGATTTCTTTTCACTACCTCATTTCCTGAAGTCGTTCCCTCCAACCCTGTAAAATTCCTCTGTTTCCTCCAAACAATGAAATCCTGACAAATGTGGTAACCCCATTCATGTAGCTCCACAAACCTTCAGGGATGGGGATTCAACTAGAACTGAGCTTTATTCACGTAACCCTCCATACACCCATAAATTAATAGCCATATACATAGGAATGTGGGTACGGGGTGGGGCGCATACTTCCAGTCTCCTTTTCTGACCTTTAACTTTCATTTTAAAGGTCACTTTGTCACACTCCAATAAAAGAAAAAACACAATCTGTGATAAAAATTGACATTTCCACGTTTTACAGCTCACTTGCCTACTAAGCGGAGGCACATGTAGACAACCATGATAAGATTTCCAGAGAAAAAAAGTGCACTTACGTTGTGTATGATTCGCTTCACAGCTTCGGCAGTGTGGGTTTCATCATTGGAGAGGCTGACCAGGCACATGCCCAGGTATTTGGCGTAGAAGGTGACCCCTTCCAAGACTGGCTCCTTGGACCTCTCCCAGTCATCTTGGAACTCTGAAGTTCAGAACCGAGAGAAACAGAGAGAGACAAAGTGAAGAAAACTTCCTCATTCTGAGCCGAATAATTACCAGTACATGTACCCGGATCAATTGGCAACCATCCATGAAAAATGGATGTTTTCGATACACGGTAGTTTCTTCTGTTTGTTTTCAGAACAGAAACAAGGAAATCTGTCAACAGTAATAACCTTGGTTGATTCAGGCGCATTTAGTTTATTACAGGTTATGCGGCTCATGTAGGCCTATACAAGTAAAAATTTAGCGGAAATAACAAGATGGCAATGACTCCAGATTGCCATGAACTCTGAACAGACATCTTTCTTGAACAGAATCTATTGTGAGAACACAACAAATAAAGAACATTTTGCTACGGTGGAAAATGCCTTGGCAGAAACTAATGCTACATGCCACCAATCACGACAAAAAGCAACATTTTTCCCATGTACACCTCATAAAGGAAGTCCATTCACGCGTTAAACATTGCCCTTTCACACTCTCTTTTTTGGCTGTTTGCCCGTGTCCTCCTATCTCCCTGCCTGGGAAATTGCTGTGGCAATGCCTCCAGTCTGTGCAGCGACACACAATAGCAGACTTGTACCTTTCCATTGTGCCTCTCGCCTCCGATGAAAGAAACTCCTCAGCATTATTTCTCACAAAAGCTTGTCTGTCTTGCAATACTTTCAATTTAGAAAAGTGTCGCACTACAGTGACTTATACAAAGTCCCCCCCCCAGGACGGTCAACTTCAGCCGACGTAACTAAAGTTACAAGCCTTTTTTTATCGCAAATGAAAAAAATGCTTCAGTGTCTTTTTTCCCCCGTAGTCCTGCCAAATGTTCCAAATGGAGACAATCTGGCATGGTGTGATTCGGTGTCACTTTTCTTTTATATGCACAAGTTCATCACCTGTGACTAAAAACCAGAAGTCACACACCCAAACTGTATACGTGTGTATTTAATTCCATGCTCAAAGCAAACAATGTGCTTTTTATTTGGTACATGTATCCATTTACCATTAACCAGGAATACAAATAAGGATGATGCATCAAACTTTGGGGGAAGTAGTGTTAACTACCGGTACTAATCACGTACCCTTAGATCTACACTCCTAGTACAATTTGGTATGGGTGACATCCTTGCATTAACTAACATGAGTCATCATGCCCCGTGTTATAAAACAAGGACTGATTCAGTGAGTCTGTAGTACACAGAAGTTGGGTTGGTTTGCTCAGAAAGGTAAGCCATGGTAACCACCAGGTGCAATATAGAGCTGACAAACGATCCCACTTCCACATCAGGAAATTGCATCTGATGTCACAAGTGTAACAGAGCACGCACGTAACAAAGTGGAAAGAAACAGGGGTGAGATTGACCAATGATAAAAACAGCTGAAAACAGCTGAAAAAGGCATAAAGAAGCTGAACTGTGAAAATCTCCTGTACTTTTGTACACAGCCAGTGAGGAAAACAAGCTGAAATCCCAAACAAAAAAGCTGAAATCAGCTGAAAAGCTGAGAAATCTCACCCCTGAAAGATAAACTGGAGGTGCAAACAAGTCCAACAAACTGGTCTCTCTCTCTCCTTTCAAGTTTCATTCATTGCAAGCACTGATTATCAGACAAACTTTCTGGAAGACATTTTCCAGACAGAAGGGTACTTAATACATGTACTTGCATGTCTCCCTGTACATGTTTTAATATTCACTGGCCAGAAACATGCGTGTCATTGGTGTTTCTTGTAAGTTCATGTCAAGTTTTAACACTCACTGGTTTTAAAGTGTTCTTTATTTGAAGCGTTGAAATCAGCTAGCAGTCTAGCCATGGGTTCTCACCGTGGGGATGCCAGTGGGGAGAGCTGGATATCACGGGGGGGGGGGGGGGGGGGATGGAGGGGTGCAAGTCCCAGTATTTTCTTAATAACTATAACTTTCTTTGTTTCCCAATTTCCAATGGGGAGCAACTGGGGACAACATAGGGCATGCACTCCCCCCTCCCCCAAGCCTCCCCTTGGGTATGTCACTGAAATCAGCAGAACAAGTCATCCAATGCAGGACCTTCTTGCTAGTAACTTTGTTTGAGCTCGCAAAGAACAATGTGGTACAGTGTATGTGTGGGTAGGCATACGCTGCGTTCAAGGGACAAGTTCTTTGGGAGGGAAATTTGAGCCGAGTTGTGGAGACATTTCTGAGTCCCCACAACATTTTCGGTCCCCACAAAATAGGCGAAATGTCGAGTGTATGTCCCCACGAGTACAGTGTTTCAAAATATGGTGCCTTGTGGAGACCCAGAAGAAGGGGTTGGATAGGTCTCCACAAGGAATTTTTAAAGGTGTATAGGTCTCCACAAGGAATTTCTAATAGGTCTCCACAAGGAATTTCTAAAGGTGTATAGGTCTCCACAAGGAATTTCTAAAGGTGTATAGGTCTCCACAAGGAATTTCTAAAGGTGTATAGGTCTCCACAAGGAATTTCTAAAGGTGTATAGGTCTCCACAAGGAATTTCTAAAGGTGTATAGGTCTCCACGAGGATTTCACAAAAATGATATTTGGAAATTGCTCAAAAAGGATTAATTTTTAATGTGTAAGAATCTGTTGCAAATTGAAGTGTTTCAATTGACTATTGAGGGACATTCGGTCGAAAATTCAGTCCAGGAGAGTGATTCATGTTGAAATGGGAGCAGTTTTGAAAACATCGTTTCACACGCGGCTGAATTAGCACAAGAGAACAAAGCCATGTCTCCACAAGGATACAAATTTCGGTATCTTTGTGGGAGTGTGCGTACACACACTGCTATACTTAGCAAATTGAATGTGTCTTGAAAGAATCTCAAAAATCAGTACACCAGTGTAACTTGATGCTCAAGTGACGCCCACTGGTTTGCCTGTATCATCAACAGTGTGTACTGAGCTGACCTTCTGTTACACCACGGAGCTATTAAAAAGGCCATCCTCACAGACAGTGCTTTCTTTTCATGAGCCTACCCAGTGTCCAACTGCATTCTTCCCATATCTGACATAGTTGTGGTCACCCGCCTTCTTTTGAGATGAGGGATGAGCCAGGACCCCTCTAAAGCTAACCCATCACTTGGAACTCATAGTCAAGGAGGGCTGCTCAGAGTCTGATAAACCCCACGGAGAATTCAACTCGAGTTGAAGAACTGTCTGTATTGTGAAATTTTACATGCCACAGGATGGCTAGGGTGACTGCAAAGGGTACTATGCAAAGTTTTTAGTATGGGTGGATAGACTTCGTACAATCTTTTTTGAATCTGAAATACATATAGATCAGTGTATGATCATACATCATAAAATCCACATCCATATCAGTAATGGCTTCATAACAACACTGATTAACTGAAGTTGTAACGTCACAGACCGCTTCCTGTGGTTATAAAGAAAACAAGTCCACGGCACAGCTGGCAGTACAGCTGCACCAGTAAAGAAAAAAAACCAAATATTGATTTGTCTCAAAAAGGAAACAAAGGGGTCAATAATCCCCCGGCTTGGACTTGTGGCTAACCACAAGAAGAAAAATGTAGGGAGAAGCAGAGAGGGCTGGCGAACAAAGAGGTTGGAGCACTTTGATAGGATGCAGGCAAGAAATTTACTGGCTGGTTTGGCTATGGCGGGAAGGGGGGGGATGCCTCCCAGTGCAACATCTAGTAAAAACAAAGACAGTGGAATATTTTGTGTAGGATCACAAAAATTCCCCGTTCACGTTTAGTTGAAACTATGAAGAACTTTATCCAACATTCTCAAAATGAAAAATATTTTTGAGAATGAATCACATACATTAAGTTCTTCTGAAGCTTAATATGATATTCTAAATTCAATTTTAGATGATGGTGCAGGCTGCTGCTGGTTATCTTTCTGTGCATGGGCTGACAAATAAACTTTACCTGCTGTTAGAAGTGCATCACTAGAGGAGTAATCTTCAACGCTCATGGCCGTTTTCAACACAACTTGCCTTAACAAGTAAAGTACTGAGCTAAGCTTCAATGGCGTCTTCCAAAATAAGATCAAAAGAAGTCCAGGGAATGAGTCAAATGTGCAGATGCGGCATGAGGGGAACGTGAAGAATCTTGATGAGCTCTAGTCTAAACAAGAGACGAAGGCCAAGTTTGTCAGGGTGTTTGATGGAGGTTATGCTCAGCTCTGCTGGTAAGTTTGTCACGAGGACTTTCTTACTGCCAAAGATGGGCAACCAAAACTACATGTATTCGTACACGATGCAACTCGATGATCAGGAACTTGTTGAGTTGTCTGAAACAGGACATCTCAGGATCTCTGAGTAATATGGAAGCAGCCAGTGCCAGTAGGGAAGGGGCGACAACTCATTGTTTTAATGAGATATTTCCCCCCCTGTCTGGTTAGGGTATTAAGACTGGGGAAATCTGTCACGGTCACTTGAGGTCACAAGGTCAAGGAATGTAGGTCCCAGTTTGAGTCATGCCTCGACCCCTACACCTGCCCCCTGGATGTAAGCAGAACACATGTGCACCAACATGTGCCAGTACAGCTTGACAAATGGTCCCTTCATCAAAACAAACACATCAAAACTGGTGCCAAGTGCACTTTCCCTGACAGCACAAAGCCGGTCTCCGTATTATCCCACGTGGTCTTGAAACTGCATCACTCTTGGGCCGTTTTCCCGATACTCGACTTGGGCTCCGTCTCAGGCTTCGTTCCCAAATCCAATCCCCGATCGTGGGCCTGAAGCATTTGAATTATTACATTGGATTGCTGTAATTTCTGGCTTTCTTGCATCTTATTTGATGTTCTGTGGCACTATCAAACTAATTACTGCGCTTACAGCTTCAATGTCAGCTAGTTAAAAACAGTTGAAGCCTGAGACGGAGCCGAAGTTGAGTATTGGAAAACGGCCTTGATTCACTGTTTCATCATTTACCCGTGTTTGCTGTTCCACGCTGTGTTAACTCCAAACTGCATGTGGACAAATGGCACCAAGCCAATTTAAGAAAACTCAAATCTTACAGTATGCTAGCATCATGTCGTCTCCACCAACCTTCACCCCGTTTTACTTCATGCAAGCATTTTGATCGTTCTTGAAGGTACTTAACAAATTCCATCTTTACTCATTACAAATTATGCATATGATAACCCGTACTTGATCACTTTATAATGTGACAACACAAGGACAGTGCATGTATGTCATACAAGATGTTGGATAACCAACAGCAGGGGTGGTTTTTGCTCAGTTTTGGTCACTTCAGTGCCAACTGGGCCCTCTCCAAAGTGTCAAGTTTTTTCTTCCACTTCATCTTGAGCTCAAGAGTCAGTTTCATTTGACATATTTACTCTTAAAACCAAGCCAATATGCTCCAAACTTGGAGTTACATTACATGTACAGTACATATAAATGTACGTTGGGCAACTTTGAGGTCGCTGGAGACTGGGGTGAAACTAGGATTTTTGGGGAAAAATCCTAATGCATGTCAAGACGGTCTTTCCATTTTGCCCACAACTTTAACAAAATGTTGCACATTTTGTCCTTTTTAACCCTCTGATCCCTCACCATTCACTATGGCATCACATGACTTGGTTGGGACCATCACGTGACTTGGTTGGGACCATCACGTGACTTGGTTGGGACCATCGCATGACTTGGTTGGGACCATTTTTAAAGTTTATTTTTGGGATCTCGACAAGAGCATGTTTTGAAAGAACATGCAGTGAACTTAAGAACAGTTGAGAGAAAAAAGTTTGGTTTTTGGGGGGGGGTGGAAACATATACAGTATCTTTTACCACACAGTCAGGTTCCAAAGGAAGCATGTTACAACACAGAAAGCGCTTTCCCACTCAAAATGTTACCCATGCAGTGTACCCCATGCTACATGTATGTTTCCATGTCACACTCTGTGAAATTAAAAAAATCTAAATGTTGTTTCCAGGAACAACTGAATAGTTATACAGATGCAAGCACTTTTATCATCTGGAAATTGTCTCGACATTAGCAGTGAAAGTTTTGGGTGATAAAAATAAACAAACAAAATCGGTACTAGGAACTCCACCTTTCTTTTCAACAAGGAATCAAATGGGGTAGGCTCTACAAGTGTACACCAATTTCACAGCTCTATGTTCCCCAAGTTTCTAGATGACCAAGTCACATCAACGCACATTTTTATTTTGAGCTGTTTTAAGTTGGTGACTTCCCCTCTGTATTACGGAGAGATTTTGTTGGAATACTGAATTTTAATTTAAGATTTTAATTTATTCAAATGCAGCACTACTGATGTCATTGTTGAGGAGAATCAATTATGTTAAGAGGAAGGAACAGTTCTACAAATTTTGTATGTTTGTTGGGATGTTTGAGTATCTGTTTGTATCAGGTTTAGGTGAGACCTTCAGGAGCCGCTATGCAGGTTAGATTGGCCCCCTCTACATGATCCACGAATGATAGAATTTACAGATAGGGGTAGGTTAAGTATGAGCGCCAGAGCAATGATTGTTGGACTGGTGCCAGCCAGACAGCTTACATTATTTAGTAAGAACTTGTATTGCATCTTGGAACCAGTCCAAAAAGACCCACACGGAGCAGCTTTGTGTCCCATATCAGCCAGCATTAGAGCTCCATTATACGCAGTCACATTCATCATGTAATCATACACTTGCACAGCGGTGGATTCTAACTTTTCAACAAAAGAGATTTCTGTCATTGTGAGTAGTCACTGTGTTTACCTATTGGTCAAGTGAGCAACAAATGAAATTGCTTTAGGTAAACTTGCATGAGGTTCTTAATCCATGATCAATATCATTTTCTTCAATTAAATCATAAAAAAATTCTGACAAAGCAGAATTGACAAAAACAAAATCTACATACCTGTAAACTACAAATAAAAATGACTTCAAATTAGAATAGAAACATGTAAAAAACAGAAACAGGAAAGAAAGAGAAAGCAATTTATTTATTTATTTATTTATTCATTTATTTGTTTATTTATTTTTTGCTCGGCCTGACATGTAAACGTTAGCAAATTTAAAAGATCTGAATTTCAAGAAGAAACTCTCCACTGAAATTGGATGATTATGCTGGTACAAACTACCTATCCCTTCTGCAGACCACAAAAATGCCTATTAGAATAATTGTGGACAGCAGTTGTACAGTTTCAACCACTGAGGTGATTCAGCTCTGTGCAATCCTTTATTCCCCTATGTGGTGATGGTAATGTTAATGTTGTGGGTCAGTGAGGAGGCCGTTTACAGGCTGTAGTCAATTGGTGGATCAAGTGGGGAACGGGCTGAATGACATAACAGTCAGAGGCTGCTGAATGGGGAGGCTATGGCCCACTGGCTCCTAAGTGATGCCGCCCAGACTCCTCGCATAATCATGTGGTTTTTGCCCACATGGCCATCACTGTTTCCTCCTATTCTTTGTGCCCACAATTTCACCTGCTGCTCCCTTGTGCGCAGTTTTCAAAGAAATAACATAATTATCTACGATATCAAACAACGGGGAAAACATGTGCCTGCACAGTCTTCACACACAAGGCTTGAAGGAATTTATGGGACAACTGAAATGAAGTCTGTTTTATTGTACATGTAGTCATTCTTGTCTTTTTCAAACCAAGTCTAAAAGCGGTCTTATGCCAATATATAAATTAAATTGGAGGTACGTATAACATGCACATTGTAAAATGAACGTTTTTCAACTAGGGTTTGAATTTTTCATATTGAGAATTTAACCAGTTTGAACAAGACAACATATGCATACACATGTACATTTATCTATGGTCATTAGACATCTACAAGTACACAAAAAAGCACAGTCCAAAACTAAGCAAGTGGGAAATATTCAGGATTAGATGATATGTCCCAGTTACCAGTGGGTTAAAATACATGTAAATGAACACTTCAAATGTAGTCCAGAAGTTTGCATCAAAGTCATGGCAATTTATTATTGAAACAGTTCTCATTACACAAATCCCAATAATTTCTCAAAGTTGCAGAACCATATTGACACGATTGTCAGGTTCTTCTGTGAGAAACTTGTGAAAACAAAAGAAATTAGCGACGTTTTAAAAACCTCATTGCATTTAGTTGTGCCATGGGGGCAGCTCCGTGGTTATATCCTCTTTCACTTGCATAACACATGGAATGCCATTTTGGAAACTTTTTTTTTTTTTTAGAGTTCTTCAGCTTATATTTTAACAAGAGTAGTGACATGAAATTATAATCATCCCTGTACTTATTATGAAGGAAATCAAATTTTCTTTCAATAAAAGCTGCAGGCTGGGACTTATAAGAATAAGAGTCCCTTTTTAAGAAAAAAAAATCCCCAAATTGCTTATTTGTGGCTGGAATGAGTCCCGGATCAGATCCTGTGCTGTGTGAAGAGGCGAATCCAATAATTCATGTTGAATCATTGATACATGTAGTTTGTAAAATACAGGTTACAAAGGGAAAATCTTGTAAAAAATAAACGAAGTGTTTACTTGTAACTCATAAAACTGAAAACTATATCAAGAGTCAGAATGCGCGGAACTGCAGTCACTGTGACTTTGCTATATTCCAAATAAAAAAACCTGAAATGCTTCCTCGTAAGCTAGTAGTAAGTTCGACATTTTCGATGACAGGCTGATTGTTACGCCCTGACCATGCCGGCACGGGTACGAAGAAACGTGTGACAAAATCGCTGGCCTTTCAGGCAGCGACAGAAAAAAAACAATTAGGTCCGAACTATTTGTTCCAACATGGTATTTGATTTTAATCATTCCATAGCTGTTACTATTACTACTACTAGAGTACTGGGCCTGCTAGGCCTACTTTCTTAACATTATCAAAATATTATGTGCGATGGAAACTTTCATCATTAAGATTAAGAACGCCACTAACGCTGTGTCATAACATGGAGGTAGGAATGAACAGAGTACACGTACACGATCTAGTCGACCACATATGCCGGCATTGCATTATTTTTGCCACGTGAGAAAAAAAAGCCGGTTCCGGTTGGCAAGCCGGTTGCTGTGTACATGTACAAGTGATGCCCCATAATACACTGTAGAGTACAGACTACAGTACATATACAGTACATGTATGTGCATCAACGCAACGAACTCACACACGTCCATGATGTATCAAAAACACAAACCAAAAACAATGGATTCAAACGTTCGTTTTTCTTCTAATACCCATTAACCGTTTCCAAGTTCTAACCAAATGTTATCCACAATGTACTTACTTCGATGTCTGCCCTTTCCAAAGCGATTTTTCATCATTTTATGCTGCGGATTTGATGTGAATTGGCAACGTGGACAGCGAGAAAAAATTGTCGACGATGTCTTGT